>NC_079194.1:110734308-110943257 GCF_029499605.1 Hyla sarda | reverse complement strand
AGAGTCCCTCAAGTCCACAGGGCTCTCCTGCAGGTAGGGTTGCCACCTCTCCCTCAGAAAAATACTGGTCGTGGGTGTGGCTATGTGGGGGTGGAGCTAAAAAAAGGGGGGAGGGGCCCGATTGCATAGAGGACGAGGGATCAGGGGATGGGGGATGGGAGGGGGTAAAGAAATGGCGTGGGGGATGGGAGGGGGATAAAGAAATGGCATGGGGGATAGGATGGATACAATATATATGCGGGGGGAACTTTCCTATATCGCACAAAAAAATTACATTTAGAGAATAAAACTTACAATTGTAAATAACATTTATTTAACTGGCAATGAATTTAAGGGGATACCCAGCAAATACAAATATAATATAAATACATTTGACAACCTCACCAAATAGTGCAAATGCAACATTGTAACAACTCCTCTGTATACACACTACCAACAACAAAAAATAGGATGTTACCTCCCCTCTCTTCCCCATAGGTATAGGCAGTTACCTCCCCCTCTTCCCCATAGGTAATAGGCAGTTACCCCCTCTCTCTCTCCCCATAGGTATAGGCAGTTACCCCCCTCTCTTCCCCCATAGGTATAGACAGTTACCCCCCCTCTCTCTTCCCCATAGGTATAGGCAGTTACCCCCCCTCTCTCGTTCCCATAGGTATAGGCAGTTACCCCCCCCCTCTCTCTTCCCATAGGTATAGGTAGTTACCCCCCCCCTCTCTCTTCCCCATAGGTATAGGTAGTTACCCCCCCTCTCTCTTCCCCATAGGTATAGGTAGTTACCCCCCCCCCTCTCTCTTCCCCATAGGTATAGGTAGTACCCCCCTCTCTCTTCCCCATAGGTATAGGCAGTTACCCCCCCCCTCTCTCTTCACCATAGGTATAGCAGTTACCCCCCCTCTCTTCCCCATAGGTATAGGCAGTTACCCCCCCTCTCTCTTCCCCATAAGGGTATAGGCAGTTACCCCCCCCTCTCCTCTTCCCCATAGGTATAGGCAGTTACCCCCCCTCTCTCTTCCCCATAGGTATAGGCAGTTACACCCCCCCTCTCTTCCTCATAGGTATAGGCAGTTACCCCCCCCTCTCTCTTCCCCATAGGCATAGGCAGTTACCCCCCCCCCCTCTCTCTTCCCCATAGGTATAGGCAGTTACCCCCCCCTCTTCCACATAGGTATAGGCAGTTACCCCCCCCTCTCTCTTCCCCATAGGTATAGGCAGTTACCCCCCCTCTCTCTTCCCCATAGGTATAGGCAGTTACCCCCCCTCTCTCTTCCCCATAGGTATAGGCAGTTACCCCCCCCCCCTCTCTTCCCCATAGGTATAGGCAGTTACCCCCCTCTCTTCCCCATAGGTATAGGCAGTTACTCCCCCTCTCTCTTCCCCATAGGTATAGGCAGTTACCCCCCCCCTCTCTCTTCCCCATAGGTATAGGCAGTTACCCCCCTCTCTCTTCCCCATAGGTATAGGCAGTTACCCCCCCCCTCTCTCTTCTCCATTGATATAGGCAGTTACCCCCCACCCCCTCTCTCTTACCCCATAGGTATAGGCAGTTACCCCCACCCCCTCTCTCTTCCCCATAGGTATAGGCAGTTACCCCCCCTCTCTTCCCCATAGGTATAGGCAGTTACCCCCCCCCTCTCTCTTCCCCATAGGTATAGGCAGTTACCCCCTCCTCTCTTCCCCCCATAGGTATAAGGCAGTTACCCCCCTCTCTCTTCCCATAGGTATAGGCAGTTACCCCCTCCTCTCTTCCCCATAGGTATAGGCAGTTACCCCCCTCCCCCCTCTCTTCCCCATAGGTATAGGCAGTTACCCCCCCCCCCTCTCTCTTCCCCATAGGTATAGTAAAGTTACCCCCTCCCCCCCCCTCTTCCCCATGAATTGGGGTGGGGGGGATTGCCAAGGGGAATTGGGGTGGGGGGGATTGCCACAGGGGAATTGGGGTGGGTTGGGTGGAATTCAGAAACACACACCATCGGCCGACAGACACACCAAACACTGACTGACAGACAGACACACAAACACTGACACACACATAGTAACGGACACACACAGAACACACTTACCTACTACCCGCAGCACCTCTCCCAGTCTCCTCTCAGTCTCCGGGGCTGGCGAGTGAGTGACGTGACGTCCTGCGCAGGTCTGTGGAGTGACGTCACTTCCGCAACGTCCCTCGCAGATCCAGCCTCCCGGCCGCACAGTGCCAGGTAAGGTTTTAGACTGGGACAGCCTCAGAGTCAGACAGGGTGCTCTGCATGAGCGGCATGGTGCTGGTGTGCGGCCCCCGCACCCCCGCTCAGTGGCGCCGCTTTTTTTTTAGGTTAGTGTGATGACAGTGAATGAAAAATACCGGCCATTGCAATGGCCGGTATTTTTTCATCCAAACTTACCGGCACGGCCCGAATCTGAACGAAAATATGGCTGTGCCGGTAAAGTACCGGTAGGGTGGCGACCCTACCCTGCAGGGTCCCCCCTACGTCACTACTATGGTATTCTAATGTATATCACTTGTGTACATTTATTATAGCTATTGTACGGTGAATATAAGCTATGTACAAAGGTTTTTAGGATGTTTACGCTGTATAGGACCTCCCTGAGGCCATGTGATCTGTCATGTGATATGTGATCACCCTGATACCCAGAGTTCCATGGGCACAGGTAACCACAGGCAACCAGCTACCAATGGGCTTTAGTCCAGCCCCCTGATATATAAGGGTTGTAGTCTCCACACTAGCTCTCTTGATTCCTGGACATTAAAGGGGTATTCCAGGATTTATTTTTTTTGACTATGCTACAGGGGCTGTAAAGTTAGTGTAGTTCACAATATAGTGTCTGTACCTGTGTCTGTGACGGTTCTCGCACAATTCTTCTGTAATTTCCACCCCAATATTTATTTTTTATCAGCATACAAAATGACTGTTGTCTCAGATTTTTCCCAGGTTGCAGTGACTCACTAGTCAGCTAATGACAGGGAGCCTGTCTGCTTCAATGGGTGGAGGGATCGCTTGGTGGGAGAGAGATCAATCTGCTACTAATGCAAGAGCTGTAGGCACCCTGATTGAAAACCACAGGTCTTTTGAATGGATGCAGCTCATGGGTGGGGTGGCTGATGTGTGGGAGGGAGGAAAATGGAATTCTGGGATTTGTAGGCAAAGAAGGAAATTCAAACAGGAAACACCAGTTCACAAAAATCTAGCCACAGTGTTCTGGTAATCTCACAACATAGCCATTTAGCCCCAAGACAAGCGCAGATCCTTCATAAGCATGTCGATTATTGTCTACCAGGTACGTACTAAAATCACCTTATGATGGATAACCCATTTAATGGTCTATTCACATGTACAGTATTCTGTGCAGATTTGAGGAGCATATTTGATGCGCAGGATTTTCTGCTATAGATTTTCAATGTAAACTGAACACAGTTGAAATCTTGCGCATGAAATCTGTTGCAGAATACTGTACATGTGAATAGACCCTAAAGCAAGCACAAGTCCTCTATAAGTTAAAGTCCAAAACAGCTAGGCCAAAGGCCTATAAATCTGCAGCCACATCTAATCTGTAAGTCTTCTATGTCTGCAAGTCAAGGTCTCTACTGTCCCTACCAAAGTCATAACAGTAGTACAGTGGCCTCCATCATCATTATTACCACTACAAGTCCAAGCAAGCCTGAGAGGTTCCCTGTGTCCGGTCACCTCTGTGGAAGTTGGCTATTTGTAAGACTGTTCTCTGCCTTCTTCAGTAAAGTTCCAGTTGCTTCAAAACTTGCTTTGGACTCTCATTTAATATATGCCGTTTGTGGGTTGGTTGCCGGCGGTACCCTACACCATACAACCACATCCTGGCGTCATTAACACTAGGGCTTAACAACTTTCTTGCCCCAGGGGTTAATACCATCTGATCCCACAACTCAGTCCGCTGCACCCGTGGTCCGCCATACACGGTGGCTCACCACACACTCTACTTTTTGTAAGTCGTGATGAAACATAATGCTACCCCCCCCCCCCCCCCTTCACCAGGTACTGTACTGTGACCAGGCCGGTCCTGTTACTGTAGAAGAAGGTGCATCGATAAGCTCATATGACTATATATGTGCAGACTATATATGTGCAGGTCCTGTTACTGTAGAAGATGTATAAAAGTCACATGACCAAGTGTGCAGGTCCTGAAGCCAAATTCCATAGAGAACAAAGGAGCGTGAGCTGCTATGTAAATGTATTGGTCTGTATTTGTTTAGAGGGTCTGTTTTGGGGTCTTTATTTGTGTAGTGGGTCTGGTGTTGGGTCTGTATGTTATTTACTGAGGCCAAGTCAGGGGGTCGTTTAGTGGTGTCTGTTGTTATTTTTGAGGTCTGTTATTAATTTGGGTCTCTGGGACTTTATTTATTTATGGGTGTGATTTCTATAGATATTATTTGGCATGTATTTATTTTAGGAACTTACTAGGGTTTGCATTATTTATGCACTATTTGTCATAGGAGTGCAGTAGGTAGGTGGTGTTTGGGGGCATGACCTATGTAAGTGGTAGGCATATAAAAAAAATGGGCAATGCTTATCATACCTCTTCTCTTAAAGGCAGTACTCTGCCCCCTAGACATCTTATCCCCTATCTAATGGACAGGGGATAAGATGTCTAGAGTACCTCTGTAATCTCGGAACTGATGTTACCAGTAGGTAGGTATGGTGTGTGGTCTATTTATATGTATATGCTGCAATGCTGACCCTGTAAAGGGCCAGACTGGAGATAAAACCAGCCCTGGAAATATTTGCATATCAGCCTCACAGCATTGTGGCATTTGATTTGCCAGCCTTCTGTATGAGAACTATGTTGTGGCTGTGCCTTAAGTCAAAGGATTCAGCAGCAACATACAAATTACCTTGTAAATCAAATACTAGGCTTCAGTCCCATGAGAGAAACCTGGCCTTTGAATTGCCTTTACCCCCCCCCCCCAGTCTCCTCTCACATAAAAATACTTCCTTTACTACCCCCCCCTCACATAACAGGACTCCATTTACCCCCCCCAGCCCCCCTCACATAACAGGACTCCATTTACCTCCCAGTCCTCCCTCACATAACAGGACTCCATTAACCTCCCAGTCCTCCCTCACATAACAGACTCCATTTACCTCCCAGTCCTCCCTCACATAACAGGACTCCATTTACCTCTCAGCCCCCCCCCCTCACATAACAGGACTCCATTACCTCCCAGTCCTCCCTCACATAACAGGACTCCATTTACCTCCCAGTCCTCCCTCACATACAGGACTCCATTACCTCCCAGTCCTTCCTCCCATAACAGGACTCCCATTTACCTCCCAGTCCTCCCTCACATAACAGGACTCCATTTACCCCCCCCCCTGATATAACAGGACTTCATTTCCCCCCCCCCCCCACATAACAGGACTCCATTTATGCCACAGCCACCCCTCACATAACAGGGCTCCATTTACGCCCCCAGCCCCCCCCCCTTTACATAACAGGACTCCATTTACCACCCCCCCCTCACATAACAGGGCTCCATTTATCCCACTCACATAACAAATCACCATTTACGCCCCCCCCCCTCACATAACAGGATAACATGGCTCCATCTACCCCCCCCCCACACACACACCACACACATAACAGGGCTCCATTTACCCTCCCCTCACATAACATGACTCCATTTACCCTCCCCCCCACACACACACATAACAGGACTCCATTTACCCCCCCCCCAATGTAGTTATGATTTTTTTCCAGAAGTATGACAAAATGAAACCTATATAAGTAGGGTACCATTTTAACCGTAAGGACCTACAGAATAATGATAAGGTGTCATTTTTACCGAAATATGCACTGTGTAGAAACGGAAGCCCCCAAAAGTTGCAAAATGGCGTTATTTCTTCGATTTTGTCGCACAATGATTTTTTTTTTCCGTTTCTCCGCAAATTTTTGGGTAAAATGACTAATGTCATGGCAAAGTAGAATTGGTGACGCAAAGAATAAGCCATAATATGGATTTTTAGGTGGAAAATTGAAAGGGTTATGATTTTTAAAAGGTAAGGAGGAAAAAACAAAAGTGCAAAAACTGAAAGCCCTGCGTCCTTAAGGGGTTAATAGAAGTAATTTACAAATCTTATTGTAATACTATATTAGTATCCAACAAGCGCTAGAATGGGGAAATGTGAATATGGTAGCTGCAGTACTGAAGTATGAGGTCCCGTTACTCATACAATACAAAGATACTTGGAGATATATATATGTGTATAACGCACATATATGTTACAGTACGCGCTTACATTAATGATTACACATACCTGGCTGAGATGGAAGAAGTTGGACCATTGGTATGGTATGTTTGTTTTATGCAGGTTTATTCTTAGTGTTCTAATTTGAACAAAAATGTAAATATATATTAGTGTATTGTTAGATATCTGGTTTTGGAATAAATGGAATAAAATTTTGAATAAAAATTTAATATATATATCAATATGGATATTGTGTATACCTGGATTAATCAGGAATATATAGAAGTCCTGGGTGGCAGTTTTTATAGATGTCAGATTGTTCAAAATGTTCTATTTCTTTCCTTATTGAAGATAGCAGTAAATGTCAAAGAATGTCCATTAGGTTACTCTATATAGAAAGCTATTTGACTCAGCAAATTGAACGAGCTTCTATATTATGGTCGTGCGCACACCTGTGACTATACTTGGTAATGATAATACAGTGCAGATATGTCAGAGGTTTTACTTGCAGGTATTTAAGCTGATTTTCCTTGATGATTCTTCTATGTTCTGTGATGTAGCGGAGAATGTATATCCTTTTTGCTGAAGATCCAATTGGGGATTACGGGAGTACGCTCCGGCCGGTAGCGTTCTCTACCGTGATAACCCCGGTTCGCGGCTTAACGGAGACCGGTTAGTGACATCACTACGGTACGAGATCAGATCCAAGATACCTCCAACGCGTTTCAGAAGCACGGCTTCCTTCGTCAGGGAGATGGTATGACCCTGGATCCCCAATCCTTATATATCTCACAGGTGGAGGAGGATCTTCTTGGATTAGCATTGTCCATTTTTTTGGTGCAGATTTTACTTAGGTTTACTTGGGTTATTCCTTATAGTTGTTTTACTATCATATGGGTTCATTTTATTTTATTTATTTATTTATTTTTTATGCTATTGTGCATACAGAGTCGAATATTTATATAGAAACTTAAGGACTTGTCTCTATTGTCGGATTTTTTTGGTGTTTCTAATTTTCCAAAAAGCCGAAGAGTTCAAACTCTGAGTTCAGACCATGCGGCATCAAACTGTTCATATTAAAAATCCATTTGGATTTAGCTCTTGATAATTGTGAGATGTAATTCCCTCCCCGCCAGTCTGGATTGATTTTTTCTATAGCGTAAAAATGGGACCCCGTGATTTTTTGATTATGTTTTTCCTTATAGTGGAGTGAAAGTGGATGCAATTCTACACCTTTTTGGATGTTTTGGAGGTGTTCCTTCATTCTGATGCACAATTGTCTCTTTGTTCTGCCTATATATATATTTTTTCACAGGGGCTGGAGATCCCATATATTATATATGGGGTCTCCAGCCCCTGTGAAAAAATATATATAGGCAGAACAAAGAGACAATTGTTACGCCGAGCGCTCCGGGTCCCCGCTCCTCCCCGGAGCGCTCGCGGCATCCTCGCTGCTGCAGCGCCCCGGTCAGATCTACTGACCGGGTGCGCTGCGATACCGCCCCCAGCCGGGATGCGATTCGCGATGCGGGTGGCGCCCGCTCGCGGTGCGCACCCCGGCTCCCGTACCTGACTCGCTCTCCGTCGGTCCTGTCCCGGCGCGCGCGGTCCCGCTCCCTAGGGCGCGCGCGCGCCGGGTCTCTGCGATTTAAAGGGCCACTGCGCCGCTGATTGGCGCAGTGGGTCTAATCAGTGTGTTCACCTGTGCACTCCATATATATACCTCACTTCCCCTGCACTCCCTCGCCGGATCTTGTTGCCCTTGTGCCTAGTGAAAGCGTTCCCTTGTGTGTTCTTAGCCTGTGTTCCGACCTCCTGCCGTTGCCCCTGACTACGATCCTTGCTGCCTGCCCCGACCTTCTGCTACGTCTGACCTTGCTTCTGTCTACTCCCTTGTACCGCGCCTATCTTCAGCAGTCAGAGAGGTTGAGCCGTTGCTAGTGGATACGACCTGGTCACTACCGCCGCAGCAAGACCATCCCGCTTTGCGGCGGGCTCTGGTGAATACCAGTAGTGACTTAGAACCGGTCCACTAGCACGGTCCACGCCAATCCCTCTCTGGCACAGAGGATCCACCTCCTGCCAGCCGGCATCGTGACAGTAGATCCGGCCATGGATCCCGCTGAAGTACCTCTGCCAGTTGTCGCTGACCTCACCACGGTGGTCGCCCAGCAGTCACAACAGATAGCGCAACAAGGCCACCAGCTGTCTCAACTGACCGTGATGCTACAGCAGCTACTACCACAGCTTCAGCAATCATCTCCTCCGCCAGCTCCTGCACCCCCTCCGCAGCGAGTGGCCGCTTCAGGCCTACGACTATCCTTGCCGGATAAATTTGATGGGGACTCTAAGTTTTGCCGTGGCTTTCTTTCACAATGTTCCCTGCACTTGGAGATGATGTCGGACCAGTTTCCCACTGAAAGGTCTAAGGTGGCTTTCGTAGTCAACCTTCTGTCTGGAAAAGCTCTGTCATGGGCCACACCGCTCTGGGACCGCAATGACCCCGTCACTGCCTCTGTACACTCCTTCTTCTCGGAATTTCGTAGTGTCTTTGAGGAACCTGCCCGAGCCTCCTCTGCTGAGACTGCCCTGCTGAACCTGGTCCAGGGTAATTCTTCCGTTGGCGAGTACGCCATACAATTCCGTACTCTTGCTTCTGAACTATTCTGGAATAATGAGGCCCTCTGCGCGACCTTTAAAAAAGGCCTATCCAGCAACATTAAAGATGTTCTGGCCGCACGAGAAATTCCTGCTAATCTACATGAACTCATTCATCTTGCCACTCGCATTGACATGCGTTTTTCCGAAAGGCGTCAGGAGCTCCGCCAGGATATGGACTTTGTTCGCACGAGGCGTTTTTTCTCCCCGGCTCCTCTTTCCTCTGGTCCTCTGCAATCCGTTCCTGTGCCTCCCGCCGTGGAGGCTATGCAAGTTGACCGGTCTCGCCTGACACCTCAAGAGAGGACACGACGCCGCATGGAGAATCTCTGCCTGTACTGTGCCGGTACCGAACACTTCCTGAAGGATTGTCCTATCCGTCCTCCCCGCCTGGAAAGACGCACGCAGACTCCGCACAAAAGTGAGACAGTCCTTGATGTCTACTCTGCTTCTCCACGTCTTACTGTGCCTGTGCGGATATCTGCATCTACCTTCTCCTTCTCTACTATGGCCTTCTTGGATTCCGGATCTGCAGGAAACTTTATTTTGGCCTCTCTCATCAACAGGTTCAACATCCCGGTAACCAGTCTCGCCAGGCCCCTCTACATCAATTGTGTTAACAATGAAAGATTGGACTGTACCATACGTTACCGCACGGAGCCCCTTCTAATGTGCATCGGACCTCATCAAGAAAAAATTGAGTTCTTGGTCCTCCCCAATTGCACTTCCGAAATTCTCCTTGGACTACCGTGGCTCCAACGCCATTCCCCAACCCTGGATTGGTCCACAGGGGAGATCAAGAGCTGGGGTATCTCTTGTTTCAAGGACTGCCTTAAACCGGTTCCCAGTACTCCCTGCCGTGACCCTGTGGTTCCCCCTGTAACCGGTCTCCCTAAGGCCTATATGGACTTTGCTGATGTGTTTTGCAAAAAACAAGCTGAGACTCTACCTCCTCACAGGCCTTATGACTGTCCTATTGACCTCCTCCCGGGCACTACTCCACCCCGGGGCAGAATTTATCCTCTGTCCGCCCCAGAGACTCTTGCTATGTCTGAGTACATCCAGGAAAATTTAAAAAAGGGGTTTATCCGCAAATCCTCCTCTCCTGCCGGAGCTGGATTTTTCTTTGTGTCCAAAAAAGATGGCTCCCTACGTCCTTGCATTGACTACCGCGGTCTTAATAAAATCACGGTAAAGAACCGCTACCCTCTACCTCTTATCTCTGAACTCTTTGATCGCCTCCAAGGTGCCCACATCTTTACCAAACTGGACTTAAGAGGTGCTTATAATCTCATCCGCATCAGGGAGGGGGATGAATGGAAAACGGCATTTAACACTAGAGATGGACACTTTGAGTATCTGGTCATGCCCTTTGGCCTGTGCAACGCCCCTGCCGTCTTCCAAGACTTTGTTAATGAAATTTTTCGTGATCTCTTATATTCCTGTGTTGTTGTGTATCTGGACGATATTCTGATTTTTTCTGCCAACCTAGAAGAACACCGCCAGCATGTCCGCATGGTTCTTCAGAGACTTCGTGACAATCAACTTTATGCCAAAATGGAGAAATGTCTGTTTGAATGTCAATCTCTTCCTTTCCTAGGATACTTGGTCTCTGGCCAGGGACTACAAATGGATCCAGACAAACTCTCTGCCGTCTTAGATTGGCCACGCCCCTCTGGACTCCGTGCTATCCAACGTTTTTTGGGGTTCGCCAATTATTACAGACAATTTATTCCACATTTTTCCACCATTGTGGCTCCTATCGTGGCTTTAACCAAGAAGAATGCCAATCCTAAGTCCTGGCCTCCTCAAGCGGAAGACGCCTTTAAACGGCTCAAGTCGGCCTTTTCTTCTGCTCCCGTGCTCTCCAGACCTGACCCATCTAAACCCTTCCTATTGGAGGTTGATGCCTCCTCAGTAGGAGCTGGAGCGGTTCTTCTACAAAAAAATTCTTCCGGGCATGCTGTTACCTGTGGTTTTTTTTCTAGGACCTTCTCTCCGGCGGAGAGGAACTACTCCATCGGGGATCGAGAGCTACTGGCCATTAAATTAGCACTTGAGGAATGGAGGCATCTGCTGGAGGGATCTAAATTTCCAGTCATTATTTACACCGATCACAAGAATCTCTCCTATCTCCAGTCTGCCCAACGGCTGAATCCTCGCCAGGCCAGGTGGTCTCTGTTCTTTGCCCGGTTTAATTTTGAAATTCACTTTCGCCCTGCCGATAAGAACATCAGGGCCGATGCTCTCTCTCGTTCCTCGGATGCCTCGGAAGTAGAGCTCTCTCCGCAACACATCATTCCTCCTGACTGCCTGATCTCCACTTCTCCAGCCTCCATCAGGCAAACTCCTCCAGGGAAGACCTTCGTCTCTCCACGCCAACGCCTCGGAATCCTCAAATGGGGTCACTCCTCTCATCTCGCAGGCCATGCGGGCATCAAGAAATCCGTGCAACTCATCTCTCGTTTCTATTGGTGGCCGACTCTGGAGACGGATGTTGTTGATTTTGTGCGGGCCTGCACTGTCTGTGCCCGGGACAAGACTCCTCGCCAGAAGCCTGCTGGTCTCCTTCACCCTCTGCCTGTCCCCGAACAGCCTTGGTCTCTGATTGGTATGGACTTTATTACAGACTTACCCCCATCCCGTGGCAACACTGTTGTTTGGGTGGTCGTTGATCGATTTTCCAAGATGGCACATTTTATTCCTCTTCCTGGTCTTCCTTCAGCGCCTCAGTTGGCTAAACAATTTTTTGTACACATTTTTCGTCTTCACGGGTTGCCCACGCAGATCGTCTCGGATAGAGGCGTCCAATTCGTGTCAAAATTCTGGAGGGCCCTCTGTAAACAACTCAAGATTAAATTAAACTTTTCTTCTGCTTATCATCCTCAATCCAATGGGCAAGTAGAAAGAATTAACCAGGTACTGGGTGATTATTTACGGCATTTTGTTTCCTCCCGCCAGGATGACTGGGCAGATATTCTACCATGGGCCGAATTCTCGTATAACTTCAGAGTCTCTGAATCTTCTGCTAAATCCCCATTTTTCGTGGTGTACGGCCGTCACCCTCTTCCCCCCCTCCCTATTCCCTTGTCCTCTGGTTTGCCCGCTGTAGATGAAGTGACTCGTGATCTTTCCACCATATGGAAAGAGAACCAAAATTCTCTTTTACAGGCTTCATCTCGCATGAAAAAGTTTGGCGATAAGAAAAGAAGAGCTCCCCCCATTTTTGCTCCCGGAGACAAGGTATGGCTCTCCGCTAAATATGTCCGCTTTCGTGTCCCCAGTTACAAACTGGGACCACGCTATCTTGGTCCTTTCAAAGTCTTGTGCCAAATTAATCCTGTCTCTTACAAACTTCTTCTTCCTCCTACTCTTCATATTCCTAATGCCTTTCATGTCTCTCTTCTTAAACCACTCATCATCAACCGTTTCTCTCCCAAGTTAGTTTCTCCCACTCCTGTTTCCGGTTCTTCTGACGTCTTCTCAGTGAAGGAGATACTGGCCTCCAAGACGGTCAGAGGAAAAAGGTTCTTTTTGGTGGATTGGGAGGGCTGTGGACCTGAAGAGAGATCCTGGGAACCTGAGGACAACATCCTAGACAAAAGTCTGCTCCTCAGGTTCCCAGGCTCCAAGAAGAGGGGGAGACCCAAGGGGGGGGGTACTGTTACGCCGAGCGCTCCGGGTCCCCGCTCCTCCCCGGAGCGCTCGCGGCATCCTCGCTGCTGCAGCGCCCCGGTCAGATCTACTGACCGGGTGCGCTGCGATACCGCCCCCAGCCGGGATGCGATTCGCGATGCGGGTGGCGCCCGCTCGCGGTGCGCACCCCGGCTCCCGTACCTGACTCGCTCTCCGTCGGTCCTGTCCCGGCGCGCGCGGTCCCGCTCCCTAGGGCGCGCGCGCGCCGGGTCTCTGCGATTTAAAGGGCCACTGCGCCGCTGATTGGCGCAGTGGGTCTAATCAGTGTGTTCACCTGTGCACTCCATATATATACCTCACTTCCCCTGCACTCCCTCGCCGGATCTTGTTGCCCTTGTGCCTAGTGAAAGCGTTCCCTTGTGTGTTCTTAGCCTGTGTTCCGACCTCCTGCCGTTGCCCCTGACTACGATCCTTGCTGCCTGCCCCGACCTTCTGCTACGTCCGACCTTGCTTCTGTCTACTCCCTTGTACCGCGCCTATCTTCAGCAGTCAGAGAGGTTGAGCCGTTGCTAGTGGATACGACCTGGTCACTACCGCCGCAGCAAGACCATCCCGCTTTGCGGCGGGCTCTGGTGAATACCAGTAGTGACTTAGAACCGGTCCACTAGCACGGTCCACGCCAATCCCTCTCTGGCACAGAGGATCCACCTCCTGCCAGTCGGCATCGTGACAACAATTGATGTGAAAAAAATTGTTTTCCACCGGAGAGTCCCTTTAAGGACACAGCAGGGTTGCCCTTGTGGATACTTTTCATTTGTGTGTTTCTGTTCTCTCCTCCTCAGCTTTTAACATAACTCTTATTTTTTTAATCTATAGTTCCATATGAGGTCTTTTGTGACCAATTGTACTTTGTAATGCCACCTTTCATTTTACCATAAAATGTTTGGTAAAACAAAAAAATATTATTTGTGGGGGGAAATTGAAGTGGGGTTGATGTTCTTACAGTAAAACACAATGGGGGAGATTTATCAAAACCTGTCAAGAGGAAAAGTTGCTGAGTTGCCCATAGCAACCAATCAGATCGCTTCTTTGATTTTTCAGATGCCTTTTCAAAAATTAAAGAAGTGATCTGATTGGTTGCTATGGGCAACTCAGCAACTTTTCTTCTGGACAGGTTTTGATAAATCTCCCTCAGTATGTTTATTTTCTGGACAATACATTAAAAACAATACCCATATTTACAAAGTTTTACTACTAGTTATACAACTTTTAAATTTTTAAACTTTTAAAATTGCCCTATTCTGCCCCCTATAACTTCAATTTTATTTTAGTTTTCCTTATGTAGGACTGCATAAGGGCTAACTGTTTGGCATTGTGGTTGTCATGTCTGTCTTGGTCTGTGTTCACACACAGCTATTGGTTTGCTTGTGTGTGAACAGTTTTATGTTCTCTGGTTAGGGAATAGTTAATTACCTTTTGCTTGCTAGCCAATAGCTCCTAGGGTGTGTCTATTTAATGTCAGCCCAGTCTAGCCTCTGGGTTGGTGCGTGATACTTCATTATATCCTGACGTGCTTAAATGCTGGACATGCTGCATGGAGCTCTTGGTGAAACACTCTTTGTTTGAGCTTTAAATCTACTATATCTGTTTTAGCATGTACTTTGTATTTTCTGGTTTTAGCCATGGTTAGGTGGCATGCTTACAGTAGATTTTAATGTGTTTGTATAGTCGGTTTTAGGATTTGTATATCTTTTCTGCTATTTGTCTGTTCACACTGTTTTCTCTTGTATCCGTTTGTGTGAAGTTCTGTGTTTTATATTTCTGTTTTCCTACTGGGTCAGCTTCTGACCACACTGCGGAGTGTGCCACTGGCCAGTAGTCTATTTGGATTTATTATTATGGCTACTCCTTTACTGGAATGGAGAGTCCAGTTTGTGTGTCCAGTGTGAACAGTGTCCTATGTTAGATCCCTGTTACCGCTCCATGGGGACTCCTTGTCTACTGGAGGTGTTCAGAGGGATTGCGATTATTCCTATATTGTGTTCAGTGTGAATAGTGTTCTACAATTATATCCTGTGTATTTAGGCATTCCTGTTACCTGTCCATGGGGACTCAGTGGGTATTGTTATTACTGCGTCTACTGGAGGTGTTCTGAAGGGATTGCTATTATTCCTGTCTTGTGTTCAGTGTGAACAGTGTTCTATAAATATATCCTATGTAACTTGGCATCCCTGTTACCTGTCCATGGGGACTCTGTGTCTACTGGAGGTGTTCGGGGGGATTGTGATTTTTCCTGTTTCGCGATAAATCCCGTTTACCCGTCTGTGGGGACTCAGAGGGTATTGTTGTTCCTGTGTCTATCTGAGTTTTTTCTAGGGGATTAAACTTATTCCTGTTTTGTTCTGGAGTATGTTCAGACTTATCCGTTTTCCTGTCTGGTGTTTTGAACTCTATATGTTTATTAGTTCTTTATTCAGATCTTTGGAGTTCTGTTCATGACCACTTATCTATAGTGTCCTCTGTTCACAACCACTGAGTCCTCTGTTCATGTCCACTGACATAGTGTCCTCTGTACTAACTCTCTGATCTGTATCCTCCTAACTTTTTACTATAGAGTTTTATGTCCTGTTATGTTTCTGGTTTGTGACCGACTATTTACTAGTATGTGTTTTTATTAGGCCCCTGCACTTAAGCTCAGGGAGGGAGCGGTTTTAGGGTCAGTTTAGGGCTCACTATCCCTGTCCCCCAGTCGGTCCCTGACAGTGGTCTTTAGTTTTTATTGCTACTATTTTTTTTTTGATTTGGTAGGACTTTTTGATTACTTTTTTCTTTATTTTTTTCTGATCTATGATGAGACCAAAAAAGAGCTATTTTGGTGTTTGCGTTTTTTTTTTTTTTTTACATTTACGCCGTTCATCATATGGGATTATGAACATTATGGCCGACATTTATTATTGTCTTTAGACTGTTTTTTGTTTCTACAAAAGGTGGGAAAAAAGGCCCAAGTAGGGTTTATTTGCGCATTTTTTTGCGCCTTTTGATTTACACATTTCTGCTGATTTTGAGTTGCAATCCACAGATTTTGGCAAAACACATGATATGGAAAAGTTTTATGAACTGCGCCTTTTTTGTGAAAAGGTGCAAAAAAGGTGCAAAACCAAAGAAAAAGCTCTAAAACTACACCAGCCCAGACTTAGCTTAGCCTTTTGGTGTGAGCGACGAGAGAAATTTCAGAATATGTTTACCTGCACAAAATGTATCAAATGCTCTGTGACCATTTAATAAATTTGGTGCCCTTACTCATTACCAGCATAAAAAAAAAGGTGTAAAAAAATGCTTTACCTACAATGATAAATGCCGGCCTATATGTTAATAGTTTGGAAAATTATGCAAGTGACAATATCAAATATGTGTTTTATTTTAACGTTTTTTATTTCTAAAATGGAAAGGGGCTGATATACATTTTTATAAGGGGAGGGGTTTTTATATAATTTTAAAAACATTTTTATAATTTATTTTAAATATGGTTGCATTTACTGTAAAATGTTCTGCCATAGCATAGCACTGCACAGCTAAATCAGCACTCTAGTACCACAGTCTTCTGGAGACAAACTGTATTAGAAGGGAAATGATTTTGCAGCACGGAAGGTGAGTAGAAGTAGAAAACCTCCAGCGGTCAGTTTAGATCATCGTACCTCAGCGATTGTGCTACAAGGGTCCAATGAGCACCCCAAACCCACCAGCACCTTCATTTTTCCATGGGGACTCAGTGGGTATTGTTATTACTGCGTCTACTGGAGGTGTTCTGAAGGGATTGCTATTATTCCTGTCTTGTGTTCAGTGTGAACAGTGTTCTATAAATATATCCTATGTAACTTGGCATCCCTGTTACCTGTCCATGGGGACTCTGTGTCTACTGGAGGTGTTCGGGGGGATTGTGATTTTTCCTGTTTCGCGATAAATCCCGTTTACCCGTCTGTGGGGACTCAGAGGGTATTGTTGTTCCTGTGTCTATCTGAGTTTTTTCTAGGGGATTAAACTTATTCCTGTTTTGTTCTGGAGTATGTTCAGACTTATCCGTTTTCCTGTCTGGTGTTTTGAACTCTATATGTTTATTAGTTCTTTATTCAGATCTTTGGAGTTCTGTTCATGACCACTTATCTATAGTGTCCTCTGTTCACAACCACTGAGTCCTCTGTTCATGTCCACTGACATAGTGTCCTCTGTACTAACTCTCTGATCTGTATCCTCCTAACTTTTTACTATAGAGTTTTATGTCCTGTTATGTTTCTGGTTTGTGACCGACTATTTACTAGTATGTGTTTTTATTAGGCCCCTGCACTTAAGCTCAGGGAGGGAGCGGTTTTAGGGTCAGTTTAGGGCTCACTATCCCTGTCCCCCAGTCGGTCCCTGACAGTGGTCTTTAGTTTTTATTGCTACTATTTTTTTTTTGATTTGGTAGGACTTTTTGATTACTTTTTTCTTTATTTTTTTCTGACCTATGATGAGACCAAAAAAGAGCTATTTTGGTGTTTGCGTTTTTTTTTTTTTTTTACATTTACGCCGTTCATCATATGGGATTATGAACATTATGGCCGACATTTATTATTGTCTTTAGACTGTTTTTTGTTTCTACAAAAGGTGGGAAAAAAGGCCCAAGTAGGGTTTATTTGCGCATTTTTTTGCGCCTTTTGATTTACACATTTCTGCTGATTTTGAGTTGCAATCCACAGATTTTGGCAAAACACATGATATGGAAAAGTTTTATGAACTGCGCCTTTTTTGTGAAAAGGTGCAAAAAAGGTGCAAAACCAAAGAAAAAGCTCTAAAACTACACCAGCCCAGACTTAGCTTAGCCTTTTGGTGTGAGCGACGAGAGAAATTTCAGAATATGTTTACCTGCACAAAATGTATCAAATGCTCTGTGACCATTTAATAAATTTGGTGCCCTTACTCATTACCAGCATAAAAAAAAAGGTGTAAAAAAATGCTTTACCTACAATGATAAATGCCGGCCTATATGTTAATAGTTTGGAAAATTATGCAAGTGACAATATCAAATATGTGTTTTATTTTAACGTTTTTTGTTTCTAAAATGGAAAGGGGCTGATATACATTTTTATAAGGGGAGGGGTTTTTATATAATTTTAAAAACATTTTTATAATTTATTTTAAATATGGTTGCATTTACTGTAAAATGTTCTGCCATAGCATAGCACTGCACAGCTAAATCAGCACTCTAGTACCACAGTCTTCTGGAGACAAACTGTATTAGAAGGGAAATGATTTTGCAGCACGGAAGGTGAGTAGAAGTAGAAAACCTCCAGCGGTCAGTTTAGATCATCGTACCTCAGCGATTGTGCTACAAGGGTCCAATGAGCACCCCAAACCCACCAGCACCTTCATTTTTCTCAGCCTTAGCCAATCATAGCTCCTCTCACACACTAAACTGCTCTGGGCTGTGTGTAGCAGAGTGAGGGAGGAAGTTCTCCCCTGTATGTCCTCAGATGATGCCACGCCTGTGGGTAAAGCCCCTTCCCAGTCTGTGAATCTGGCTGAGACAGAGCAGAAATATCAAGGTAGAAAAAAAATAAAGGCAGAGGGTGGTTTATCATGATGGAGGCAGTGAACTGTGAGGATTATAAAATTCAACAAGATCATGACAAGTACTCTTTAATTGATTTTGAATGTTCACCATACACTTTTTTTTTTCCCCCCCCAGGGTGTCAACTCGTATCCATTCATTGAACCAAAATGATGGTGATGTATATCGTCACTCCTACCGAATAAGAAGTATGGGTAGAATGGAAACTGTACCCTGCCCATTTCTTTTCTGCCATACTAACAGGCTCAGGGACCAGATGTGTCTCTAAAAGTCCCACTATCGTTAGTAAGTGGCAGTTGACCTGATCGTAAGTGGCAATCATCTTTGTCCGTTCTCCCATACCTCTTATATTCTATGGGGGAGATATATCAAAACCTGTCCAGAGGAAAAGTTGCTGATATGACCATAGCAACCAATCAGATCGCTTCTTTCATTTTTTAAAAGGCCTATGGAAAATGAAAGAAGCAAGCTGACAGGTTTTGATAAATTTTCCCCCCATGTGTATATTTTAACTGCCATTTGTCAATAAGGGAAGACAGAAACAAAAATAAAAACAAAACAAAACAAAACAAAAACCCTATGGAACTCAGATTCAGAACAGGGTTCAGGGACCTTAGCAGTACAGGAAACACAACCTTGCCGAGGCAAGGAACAGCAGCTGTACCGTTTTGTATACGTCATTTGACACGGCCTTGGTGTGGGTGCGGCGCTATGGGCGGGGGGCTCTTTTGGCTAAGACGGATGTCGAGGCAGCCTTTAGGCTGTTGCATGTCCATCCTGACAGTTTTCTGTTACTGGATTGTTGTTTAGAGGGGCGGTACTTTGTGGATCTTTGTTTGCCTATGGGGTGTTCGGTTTCTTGTTCATATTTTGAGCAGTTTAGTTCCTTTTTGGAGTGGGTGGTAAAGCGGGAGTCACAAATTGACTCCGTGCTTCATTATCTGGAATATTTTTAGTTAATCGTCCCGGCGGGGTCTAGAGTCTGTGCCATCCTACTTCAGGTTATGGAGTGGGTGGCCAGCTGGTTTGGGGTCCCCCTGTCCCCGGAAAAGATGGAAGGGCTGGTGATGGTTGTTAAATTTTTTGGGATCGTGATTGACACAGTGGCTCTGGAATGTCGGCTGCCAGAGGATAAGCTCGCTGAGTTGCGGGCAGCGGTGGAGCATGGGTGTCGGGTTCGCAAACTGCGTTCAGGTGTTGTTGGGTGGGCTGACCTTTGCCTCCAGTATCATACCCATGGGTCGAGTGTTTTGGCGGCGGCTACTGTGTTGGTGGTGTGTGCGCACCATTTCATTTGGTTGAGCGCTGATCTGGGGGTTTGGAGGGAATTTTTGGCCTGATACAATGGTCGGTCCCTGGTCATGGATTGTCCTGTGTCTAGCGGGAACTTGAGTCTGTTACGGATACGGCAGGTAGCTGTGGCTTTGGGGCTTATCTGCAGGGCCAGTGGTGCTCCAGGGTTTGGCCTGATGCTTGGCTGATGGCAGGGCTCACCAAGAACCTGGCACTGCTGGAGCTGTTCCCCATAATTGTCGTTGAGATTTGGGAGGATTTGTTTCGCTATCGGAAGGTTTGCTTCCATTGCGACAAATTGGGAGTTGTACAAGCCATTAATAGGCAGACGGCGAATTCCCCGCCCGTCAGTTTGTTGCGCAGACTGGTGTTGCGGGGTTTTGAGCTCAATTCTCACTTTGTTGCTTTGCATGTTCCTGGGGTTGTTAATGATGTTGCTGATGCCATCTCTCGTTTTCAGTGGGAGGGAGCACTTTTGGGAGCTGGCGCCAGACGCAGCGTACACTGTGGTCCCTTGTCTTGCCTGGATGTGGAGTTTGGTGTAGAGATGTGGCGATGGGTCTGGTCAGCCGGTCCGTGAGTGAGGCTACTTGGGCTGCGTACAGTAGGTGGTGGGCTGATTGGGAGGCCTTGGTGGGGCACTTGGACTTGGTAGTTTCTGAGTGGGAGGTGGCTCTTCTTTTTTATGTTGGCAGGGCTTTTAGTGAGGGTGTTTCACCTCCCGGTTTGGGCTGTCGCTTGTCAGTACTGGCTTTTTGGTTTAAGGTAAAGGGGTTGCCGGATGATACAAAAAATTTTCTGGTACGGCAGCCGATGCTGGGTTTTCAGAAAGGGGGGGTTAGGAGGGATACGCGGAAGCCAGTGTCCTTTCAGCTGCTGTCGCAGCTGGGGGTTTTGTTGCCAGGGATTTGTGCTTCGGACTTTGAGGTCATTTTCTTTAGTTTGGCGTTTGCTTTGGCCTTTTTCTGGGCTTTCCAGATATCGGAGCTGGTTGCTCCTAGTAGGCAACGGGCGGGGTGGGGGTGGGTGGTTGCTTTTTACAGATGTTAAGGTTGCGAACACGGCCAGACTGTCTTGGCGGGATAACGGGAAAATTTCCGGTGGGCCGCTTACCCTGGGGCCGGCAATGGCCGGCCAATTGCTCAGGCACCATCAGACTGACCCGTTTTTATATATTCAGCGCGGCTGCGGCGCAGTGCGGTCGGGCCGCAGTGGCCGCCCATGCACACTACACTATACTAGCATACAAGGGCCTGATACTAGTATCAGGCCCTTGTATGCAGAGCAGCAGCGGCCGCATAGTGAAGAAGCTATAAGCTCCAGCTAGCATGGTGGAGCGGGAGGTGTCAGCTGTCCCGCTCCACCACTCCGTCACCTTTCTCACACGCTGTGGCTGCTCCGTTCTTGAAGTGTCAGTGACAGCCGCAGGGACACCATCCACGGCAGGCCGGCGCGATGACATCACATTATCGCATCGGCGCCCGGAAATCACGTCCCCACGGCTGTTACTGACACTTCTTCAAGAATGGAGCAGCCGCAGCCCGCAGCGTGTGAGAAAGGTGACGGGTGTGAGAAGGGGGGAAGCAAATGATAAGTGAGGGGCACATGTCAGGGGGGCATTATACATGAGAGGCACATGGCAGGGGGGCATTATATGTGGGGGCAAATGACAGGACCCCCCTGTCATGTGCCCATATAATGCCCCCCTGTCATGTGCCCCTTATATATAATGTCCCCCTGACATGTGCCCCTTATATATAATACCCCATGTCCTGTGCCCCTCAAAATATAATGTCCCCCTGACATGTGCCCCTCACTTATAATGCCCCCTGTCATGTAACCCCACATAAAATGCCCATGTCCTGTGCCCCTCACATATAATGCCCCCTACCCCCTCAGGGTGCATTATATGTGAGGGGCACAGGACATGGGGCATTATATGTGAGGGGCACAGGACAGGGGGCATTATATGTGAGGGGCACAGGACAGGGTGCATTATATGTGAGGGGCACAGGACAGGGTGCATTATATATGAGGGGCACAGAGTGTTTTGCATTTCAGAGGTATAGGCCAGCATTTATCATTGTAGGTGTAAGTGAAGTATTTTTCTACACCTTTCTTTGTGTGCTGGTAATGTGTAGGAGCGCCAAATTTATTAAAAGTTAGCAGAGCATTTGATAAATTTTGTGCAGGTCAAATTTTCTCAAATTTCTCTCTTCACATACACTAAAAATCTAAGTCTGGGCTGGTAGTTTTAGAAACATTTCAGTGGCCTTTTTTGCGCCTTTTCACAAAAAGGTGCAGTTCATAAAACACGTCAATATTATGTGTATTGCCAAAATCAGTGGATTGCAACTGAAGCGGAAAAAAGGCACAAATAAGCCCTGCTTGTGCCTTTTTTTTTGCACCATTTTTAGACACAAAAAACTGGCTAAAGACAATTATACATGTCGGCCATAGTGTATATTATAAGGAATTTTTGGGGTAGTATGGTTTTTATGGGCCACAATACATTACGGTATTGTATTCAGAGGGTGCATGGCAAGGTTATATTCAGAGAGCACAGTATGTGGTAGTATTATATTCAGAGGGTACAGTGTGTTGTAGTAATATATTCAGAGGTTAAGGTGTGTGGTGGTTTTATATACAGAGGGTACGGTGTGTGGTGGTTTTATATACAGAGGGTACGGTGTGTGGTGGTTTTATATACAGAGGGTACGGTGTGTGGCGGTATTATATTCAGAGGGTACAGTGTGTAGTAGTATCATATTCAGAGGGTATGGTGTGTGCCAGTATTATATTCATAGGATACAGTGTTTGGCAGTATTATAATAATAATTATTATTTTCATATAGAGGATCAGAATCCGCTGACATAGTGAGGAGCCATCTGGGCATCAAGTTCTGCTGAGTGAACATTTAGCTGGAACAATTCCTGGCGGTATGTACCATCTGAATTAAATAAGGAAAGACTATAGAGAAGACGTCACCTATAGTCTGATATTCTTGTGTATTCTCCTCTCTATGTCCTATCAGAGCTGGAGTCACTTGTAAGTTCTACAGTTATGATGAGTGAAACTACAACTCCCAGCATAACCTCACCACTGCTTAGAGGGGTACTCCACTGAAAAACATTTTGTTTTAATCAACTGGTGCCAGAAAGTTAAACAGATTTGTAAATTACTTCTATTTGAAAATCCTTTCAGTATTTATCAGCTGCTGAATGCTCCACAGGAAGTTCTTTTCTTTTTGAATTTCCTTTCTGTCTGACCACAGTGCTCTCTGCTGACACCTCTGTCCATTTTAGGAACTGTCCAGAGTAGGAGCAAATCCCCATAGCAAACCTCTCCTGCTCTGGACAGTTCCTGACATGGACAGAGGTGTCAGCAGAGAGCACTGCGGTCAGACAGAAGGGAAATTCAAAAAGAAAAGAACTTCCTGAGGAGCATATAGCAGCTAAGTATTGGAAGGATTAAGATTTTTAAATAGAAGTAATTTACAAATCTGTTTAACTTTCTGGTACCAGTTTATTTGAAAGAAAATGTTTTCCACCGGAGTACCCCTTTAAGTCATTCTGGGAGCTGTAGGTTTAAATGGTGAAGCGCTTTCCCATTCTATGGATTTTTTCACAATGCGCTACACCAGTGGCGTCTGTCACAACTGGCCAAAAAATTACTTTGGGAGGGGGGGCATGTAGGTATGTGGTGACACTATTTTCTACCGCACCGGGTGACACCAACCCTAGCAAAACCACTGGCTGCATTCTAAGGGGGAAATTTTATTTATTTATATATATATATATATATATATATATATATATATATATATATATATATATATATATATATATATATATATATATATATATATATATATCTCCAAAAAAGGAAAGCGGCACTCCAATGGCAGAAAAAAGGTGTATTTATTCACCCATCAAGTCAAATGCAATATGTATATATATGTGTGTGTATATATATATATATATATATATATATATATATATATATATATATATATATATATATATATTAATAAACAAATTAATATAGAGGTGTGTGTGTGTGTGTATATATATAGAGAGGGAGAGAGAGAAGGAATCACTGCATCACATCTGTGTTTCTTTCAAAAATAAAAAGTGGGTTTTATTCCAGCATGTGTAGTTACAGGCAATGTTTCTGCTGCTCACCCAGACATTGGGGGAGATTTATCAAAACCTGTCCTGAGGAAAAGTTGCCTAGTTGCCCACAGCAGCCAATCAGATCGCTTCTTTCATTTTTAAAAGGGCCTTTGCAAAATAAAAGAAGCGATCTGACGTTGCCTGTAACTCTACACATGTTGGAATAAACCCACTTTATTTTTTCTTTATAAAATTCGCTGTGGATTTGTAACCAGGATTTCTACACTTGCTTGCACTCTTCAATGCATTCAGGTGCTGGTTTTCTATATCTATATGCCTGCCCGCATGCTGGCTGTTGGCTGGCACAATGACACAGTGCTGTGGGGCTGGTATGCAAAAATTTCCAGGGCTGGTTGTTGTCCCCAGTCCGGCCCTGGTTGCGAATGGGGTCTTGGAGTGTTTGGTTCGGCGTTCCAAGATAGACCAGATGGGTAAGGGCGTGGTCGTTCGGCTAGCGCCTTTGGAGGGGTCCGGGATGTGTCTGGTGGGTTGCTAGCAAGACTTTATGGCGGAGCGTCCTCCTGGTTTGGGCCCCCTCTTGGTGCATGTGGATGCTTTTCTTTTGTCATGCTTCCAATTTATGGTGGTGTTCCGCAAGTGCTTCTGGGAGGCTAGCTGTCGTGCTGAGGAGTATAGAGTATAGGCGTCTCAGTGGGGGTTGGGGCCTGACTTGATTAATCGCATTAGTTTTCTTTTCATTTTAGGTCCCCGGAAGTGCTTGGTGTAGATCGTCGGTCACTTCTATGGGGCCAGAGGAGGGTGAGATCGGAGGACCAACCGGCCGGTCGGCAATTGGGCTTTCCTCGTTTGGAGTTAGAACTCCCTTGGTTGGGAAAAGGGGGAATGCGGTGGCCCGATATGTTGCCGTGGATGCAGTTCTACATGCGCATGGGTGTTGATGAGGAGTTGAGTTGATGAGGGACATCAAATTAGATTTGCTTAGGTTGTGGTCCTCCTTTCCGGGTCTGGTCCTGATTTGGTCCGACATGGGGGCTCGAAAGAAGTGGCGGGTCGGAACAGAGCGTGGGCCAAAGTTAACAAAGTGGTGGGGAGGTTTGTGGCTCGTAATGGGGGTTTTGTGGTGCGCCACAAGGAATTGGAGATGGCCGATCCTGCTTTTCTGGCTGTGGACGATAATTATTTAAACGATCTGGGTATGGATCTTTGGCTTTTGGAGATTAGGGAGGTTGTTGAGCATGCTGTGCTGGTGTGGCAGAACGTCGGCTAGTAAGGGGTCACTTGCCGTCGTTGTGGCAGGGGCAGGAGAGGGATCTGGAGGCATAACTGAACTTGATTGAGTTTGGAGTGTAAAAGTGGGCGTGGTTGGTACACAGCCGGGTGGTAAAAGTCTCTGCGGCCATGTTCCCCAGGGAGGGATTCGGGGCTCTGAAGATGGTGCTCCTTGGTTAGGTGATGTAAGGTTGAGAGTAAAGTAGGAGGCCCTATATAATTACTGGTTTATGGAAAGTAAAGGTGGACAGTGCCTCTGGGTTCTTCACTTGATAAATACTATATTGTTCCAGAAAGGAGTTTGAATGTTTATATTAATGTAAGATGTTCATACAAAAGTTTATGGTTACAATGTAATAGTTGTTCTATTAAATAAAATTGGGCTGCTGTGGCCTTTGCACCAAATTATTGTGTCTGTCATTAATGGGAAGAGGTTTGGTGGGTAAAGTAGCAAGGACCAAGCAGCTAGACAGGCTCTGGTCTCTGTCAGTCTATAGATCCCCATAACTGTGTTATCTACAGATTCCCCCATAACATTGTTCATTCACAGCTCCCCCATAAGTGTGTCGTTCGCAGCTCCCCCATAAGTGTGTCGTTCGCAGCTCCCCCATAAGTGTGTCGTTCGCAGCTCCCCCATAAGTGTGTCGTTCGCAGCTCCCCCATAAGTGTGTCGTTCGCAGCTCCCCCATAAGTGTGTCATTCACAGCTCCCCCATAAGTGTGTCATTCACAGCTCCCCCATAAGTGTGTCATTCACAGCTCCTCCATATAAATGTGTCATTCACCACTGCCCCATAAATGTGTCATTCACAGCTCCCCCATATAAATGTGTCATTCACAGATGGCCACACCCATAAAAAAGCCACACCTATATTTCCGGCACACCAAGTGATTTTCATTTTTTTTGGGGGCACAGCACTACCAAAAGGTTGCCTATCCCTGCCCTATTTAAAGGATAGGGGATAAGATGTCTGATCGTTGGGGTCCCCGAGATCCCCCTGCAGCAGCCAGTGTTCATATATGGGCTGCGGCAACGGAGACTCGTGACGTCACAGTCATGCCCCCTCATGATGTCACGGCCACGCCTCCTAAATGCAAGTCTATGGGAGGGGGCGTGGCAGTGATGTCAGCGCTGCATCGCTAGTCCTCAGGAACAGAGCACTAGCAGAGATCGCAGCGGTTCCCTGTGGGTGTACCTCAGCGATTATAAATCTTATCTCTTATCCTTTGGAAAGGGGATAAGATGTCTAGGGGTGGAGTACCCCTTTAAGTTCAATGTTCTGATACAAAGACCTAATCCTTTTTCCATCCTGCTCTTATTATCTTTTGAGAAGTCCCTGACCAGGCATGTGCAATGGCAAGATTCTACAGACCCCTGGTTCTATGGACTTCCACTATTTGATTAGTCTTATAGCAGATGAAAAGTATATGAGCCAGGATTAAAGGAGTAGTCCAGTGGGACTCAGTGGTGAGCAACTTATCCCCTATCCTAAGGATAGGGGATAAGTTGCAGATCGGGGGGGTCCGACCGCTGGGGCCCCCTGCGATCTCCTGTACGGAGCCCCGACAGCCCACGGGAAGGGGGCGTGTCGACCTTCGCATGAGGCGGCGGCCGACACGCCCCCTCAATACAACTCTAAGGCAGAGCCGAAGCGCTGCCTTCGGCAATCTCCGGCTCTGCCATTGAGATGTATTGAGGGGGCGTGTCGGCCGCCGCCTCGTGCAGGGGTCGACACCCGCTATCTGGGCGGAGAGCCGGGGCCCCGTACAGAGAGATCACAGGGGGCCCCAGCGGTCGGACCCCCCGCGATCTCAAACTTATCCCCTATCCTTAGGATAGGGGATACGTTTTTCACCAATGGACTACCCCTTTAACAGAGCTTCTGAAGTTTTTGATTTGACACTGTTGAGAATTGTTACATAACTGCTTTTCAGTTTATATTTTTTGCTTAATATGTTAATGTATATTTCAATATAAAACCTTTATTTTCTTTCTTTCTACTGTTGGCACAATGATATGACTCAGACTGTATCGAAGACAAACAATTGGAGAGGCCTTTGAAATAGTCTTTGATAAAGGTGGTGATAAGATGTATATTTTTAGTGTGTCTGCTCTGGAATGTAAGACATATATTGAGTCACCCATTTGTATTTTGTGTATATTAGGTGGCTAGGACTTCAGTGGCAGGGTAGTGTCTTGTGTAATTTTTTTTAATCCAAATGTTATAGGAAATTATAGGAATTTATATGTATATGAAATGTCTTTGGTTTTTGGCCAATGTGCCCAAATTATTACTGGCAAAATGATACCAAGTTTGCAGTGATAGGGATTCTGTGGACCATTGTATGCAAGAGGGCTTAGGCTTGTGTGGAATTACTTACTATAGGTCATTTGAAACCCAATTGATCACAATTTTAAAGGGACATTACATCCCTTTCCCCTTATTTGAGGCAAGAAAGGAAATTATTGTTTTTTGTGTTGTATTTCTGTCTGTGCGATTGGCTATATTGTTGTGTTATGTGTCATGATATGTATATTGGAGATTACAAATAAAGAATAAAAAAAAAAGGAAAAATATGTGTAAATAAACAATTACCTCCTTGATGACATCAAATTGTCAAAGCAATTTGGTGTACATAAATAGGCAAGGAAAAAAAGAGGTCCATATTCTTCTGTGAAAGACAGGGCCATAGGCAGCAGCGTGTGAGTAATAGGCTATGAGACAGAGTGGGAGTAAATGGAGCAATCTGTGAGAGAGAACATGGGTTTGAGGAATGTGGTAGCCCTTGGGGGGTGTATGGTAGTGGTGGTATGGTATCGGTATAGGAGGGGTTAATGTTAAACCTATAGTTCGTGATGCCAGGCTGAGGGCTGGTATGCTTAGGCAATGCTCCAGCCTATCGCCGCCCTTCCCAGTAACGATAGGTGCATGAAATGACTGAAGGTCCACAAGGAGATTGAACTTGAACAACTTAATTTAATTAAGTGCTTGCAGTATCCAAGGCACAGTAACAGTCTCATATAAACAGTCCTTATCTTGCTTAGTGACTGGCAGTTGTTGCGAACCTTGAGCTAGTCATAACGTCTCTGAATTTAGGGTAGATATTTGCAGATCCGTCCGGATTTAGGGGTATTATTAGGTCCGGTGATGCTGTAGAGTGTCTGGGGATTGATACACTTTAGACTTAGAATTGTTCAGCCGTTGCCGCAAGGCTCGGGCCTAACTCACTGCGTTAGTTGCTGCGCAGATCCTTCTCTCATGACAGCCCACGAGGTAAGAGAGAGAAACATGGCCGCCGCTCCCTTATATGGGCAGGGGTCGGGGTGAATCCGATTGGTCCGAACATCTTTCATTCACCATTACAGAGAGTAATGGGATTGCTTACGTCACAGGGCCTCCAAAGGTCCTTAAGCTTAATACCATAGAGTTCACCTAGTCACATGACCCGCAGGTCCTGCAACGCTATGGCACAGGTAATTAACCATTTATTCACAGATATATCATTATATTTACATTAACCTTATATAGACCACTGATCTATTAGTATAAATAGAGGCGACAAGGGGTTAATTAAGTGACAGGGATTCCTACATCCTAGGGACTCTGGCTATGGGGACCCACACATACATAGGTACCGTATAGGATGCTGTACCGGGACACCACAGGAACATAGGACGTAGACTGTGAGGGGACATGAGGACCAGACTGTGAGACAGTGAGCCAAAGGAAGTAGTCTGTTAAGGGGCCATGAGAAGCAGTCTGTGAAGGAGGAGGGAGCATGTGGAGCAGTCTGTGAGAAAAGCAGAATGGGGAACAGTCAGAAGAATTTTGATTAGTCTGTAAGATAGTGACGGGGTATGCAGAGCAGGCCATGGAGAGCAGTGTGTGAGGGACAGGGGGCCATCGAAAGTAGTGTGTAAAAGAGGGGGGGGGGGGGGTCAAAGTAGGCCAGGCTTCTCTAGTTATGGATACAGGACTTTGAAGTGAGAATGCAAAGGAAATATAGCACAGAAGTCATAGCACAAGTTTCAGGAGGCATGCAGAGCAGCATGGGTTAAGTAACAGAAAAGCACTTTTTTTTTTACAGTTTAAGGTGAAACATGGACAATTTGCTGCTCCGTTTTCTTTATTTAATTATACATTGTTTGTGTGTATCACAGAAAGCATGGGAGAGGGTGAAGGATGAGTGTGGGTGTGCAGTAAGGTTAGGTGACTGCCGTTTCCCGCTGTGGACATAGACACTCCACAACATTTTGCATGGGGTGATGCACATACTCAGAGCTCCTATGCTTTTTGCCTGAAGTTTTTAAACAGTTTTATAAATATTGTTAGCATCATTAATAGACATAAAAATGTGATAGGGATGCTAATTCATTGCTCTAGAACAGTGGTTCTTAATATGGGTTCGATCAAACCCCAGGGGTTCGGTGAGTCAGTCCTGGGGGTTCGGCGGGGGAGGTCGCAACAGGACAGGCAAACAAAGCAATTGCTTGGGGCCCCGAGCTGTTTGCCCGTCCCGTAGGCTTGCATTGAAGGGTGGAGCGTGACGTCACACGGGGGCAGAGGCATGACGTCACACGCCGCCCGCCCTGCGGTCAACCATAGTCAGACCCGGAGCGAACACGCTCCGGGCACTGATTACAAACTGGGTGCCGCGTGCATGATCCCGGGGGTCCCCAGCTGCGGGACTCCCGCGATCAGGCATCTTATCCCCTATCCTTTGGATAGGGGATAAGATGTTTGAGCACCGGAGTACCCCTTTAACTGCAGGTACTACTGCTCCCAACATGGAGCACACTCTGCTCCATGCTGGGAGCTGTAGTACCTGCATTAATAGACAGATCACAGCAGGTGTTAGAAGTTACACCTGCAGTAGTACCTGCAGTTAAGTTCCTGACACTTGATGCGATCATTCTATCTAATACAGAGATGCAGAGGAGCTTTTTCGGGCAACATGTCTATTAGTACAGGTACTACTACTCCCATCATGAAACAGTCTGTTCCATGCTGGGAGTAGTACTACCTAAAAAATGTTTTTTTAAAAAGAAAAAAAAAGTAAAACACACTCACTTTATTATAAAGTAACTTAAAAAAAATTCCCATCCCTACTGCATCCTTTTTTTCTTTTGGTACCCAACAAATTTTGAAAAAACACCAAAGGGGCCAAAAAAATGCAATTTCCACTCAAATGCAAAAATGCCAGAAAAAAAGGCAGAAAAAAAACGTCAGACGCAGGAAATTGCACTGTGAAAAAAAACGCAGTAAAAAAAACAAGTGGAATCCTAGCCTATGAGAGAGTTCAAAGTCAGAAGAATGGTGGCGTACAGCCCCATTCCCCAGACCATGGAGTGACAAGGGATCTGTAAACAGATGCTTAGGTCATCCAAGTTTAGATAAGGTAAGACAAGTTAAAGGAGTACTCCAGTGGCAAACTTTTTTTTTTTAAATCAACTGGTGCCAGAAAGTTAAACAGATTCGTAAATTACTTCTATTAAAAATTCTTAATCTTTCCAGTACTTATTAGAGGCTGTATGCTACAGAGGAAATTCTTTTCTTTTTGGATTTCTTTTCTGTCACGACCACACTGCTCTCTGCTGACACCTCTGTCCATTTTAGGAACTGTCCAGAGCAGCATATTTTTTCTATGAGGATTTGTTCCTGCTCTGGACAGTTCCTGACATGGACAGAGGTGTCAGCAGAGAGCACTGTGGTCGTGAGAGAAAGCCGCTAATAAGGAATGGAAGGATTAAGATTTTTTAATAGAAGTAATTTACAAATCTAATAAAAAATAAAAAATGTGTAGCTCACTCAACCAACCGTCCCGAGGTTAACTGGGTTGGTCTGAATCCCAAAAAGACCTAGTACTGTGTGCAAAAATTTTATATATAATAAATTATATACAAGACCAGTCCTCAAAGGACAGTGAAAGACATAGAAAAAGAAAGAAAAAATATCAAATAATGCGAGAGATATAGGATATCATTATATGTATATATGTAAAATTCCATATTTTCTTTTATAATATTTTAACAAAGACTGTGTATACTTTTGTATACACTACTACAGAATATATGTTTATATCTGGTGCAAAATAGTAAATGATAATAATTTTTTTTATATTCATGTGAATAACCTACAACTTCTTCCGATGTACCAGATGCCATCATCCTCTCTCCCACTGTCCCCTGGAGTCAGTTCATGCCCAGGCTACATAAGATTGACACCAAACATTGGAAGCCCTTGCTGACAAACTGTGAATTTTAAACAGGTGTGCACAGCGTTAAGGTCAACGTTGGTCGGCCTGAAGACTGACACCTCTTTTGTTGGATCTCATTAAAATGCGAGCCCCTTCTTTTCCTGTGGCATGTTTCCCTTGAAATGTTAGCGAGACAAGCCTAAGTCAACATGCAAAATGCAGAGCAACAAAGACGACTTTTCAAATTCCAGCAATCGCCGGCTCCCACACCGGAGAGATTTAGGAATAACATTTTCCATTTTATTTTCTTACCAAAGCAGTTGTCACGCACAACAGAAAATGTCATTATTATGTCACTCATTATTATGTCACTTTGTTGCCTTTGGAACAGTTTACGTTACATGTAACATGTAAATATTGTCTAATTAAACAACTGGAAATTTTACAGTACCTGAAATTCAAGAAATAATGCAATCTTAAGAGCAATGGACAAAGTGGTTCTCAACTTTGGATATTATTACTTACCTAGAATACACATGATGCCCTGCTACTGGGGTCCTTCAGCTGTAATCTGCATCTGGCAACAAGTACTCAAACCCCCTACAACACCCCCGCAGGGCACAGAAAACATTACATATTGCCTACTAAAACCAATGGGTTACCTTCATGTGCCCAGTTCCACAGAACAAGAAAAAAATATTTTTAGGCCCCATAAAGTGACGAGAGTTCTTCATATGGAAGAGTCACACTTACATTATAGTGTTTTAACTAGGCATCCCCTTAGGGCTAGGTTTCCACTTTTTGAAAAAAAATGAGTGGTGTTTATTACTTTAATATGTCATCACATCCTTGTGAATTTTACAAAGGAAACACCTCTTATTTACATCCATAGTTACCATGAAATTTCTGGCCTTGGAAACAGACAGTAGTTTAGCTTCACTCTGCAGTCTGACATGTGGCCCCAGAGATACATGTGAAGAAAGTAGAATTGGCTGCTACACTATAATGCAATCACCCTAGGTATGTACAAGGTAGAGGTGACAGTCCCTTGGGTAGGATGTACTGTCACCTTTACCTTTACATACCTAGGGTGATTGCATTATAGTGTAGCAGCCAATTCTACACGGAGTTTATTATTGTGTGCCATTTTGGCCATTTTGTTTTGTGTGTAATCTTTTCCTGGGCTGGGGACAATCCTGACAGGTCAGATGGGCCAGGGAGTTTTTTTTTCCCAGAGTCAGTTGTGCCCAGTTGTACATGTGGGCCTTAAACATTGCATGTTATTGCACCTTTTAATGACCTTTCTCTTATGTTTTTCTTATGGAGATGTTTAAGTGCACCTCATGATGTGTACCCCTTTAAGAGCTCCCATCTATGGGAGACATTTATCAAAGCATTTAGTAGGCTTTTTTTTTTTTTTTGCTTAAAATTGTCGCAAAAAAGTCGCACGTGCGACTACTCTCTTTTTTTTCTGCGACTTTTTGCCCTAAGCAAAAAATAAAAATCTTGCTTACCAAAGCAAAAAAGTGATTTTTGACTTGCAGTGGTCAGAGATTTATCAAGCGCGAAAGTCGCATTACATGGAAAAAACTACTAAATTTACTCCAGCTCAGACCTGGAGAAGAAAAAGCTACTACCAAAGCAAAAAAATAAATTTTGCTTACGTGAAAGAAATTTATCAACAGGCAGAAAGCAGTTGATAAATAAGTCGCACATAAGCAAAAAAATTGTAAGAAAAAAATAACTAAAAAAAGGAATACATAAGCAAACATTGATAAATGTCCCCCTATAACTCTTAATTTATAGCCTATACCACCTCAGTATCGAGGATCAGTATAGACTATAAATTAAGATGGTAGCTCTTAAAGGGGTACTCCGACCCTAGACATCTTATCCCCTATCCAAAAGATGTCTGATCGGGGGTCCTGACGCTGAAGCCCCCCGCGTTCTCAGCTGCAGCACCCCAGACATCTGGTACACGGAGCGAACTTTGCTCCGTGCCAGATGGCTGGCGATGCGGGGGCATGGCAATGACATCACGAGTGTGTGTGACCGTGATGTCATGGCCACGCCCCTTCAATGCAAGTCTATGGGAGGGGGCGTGAAGGCCGCCACGCCCCCTCTCATAGACTTGTATTGAGGGGGCGTGGCAATGACATCACTAGCGGGATGCAGCCGTGATGTCATGAGCCGCTGTCACGCCTCCTCCCATAGACTTGTATTGAGGGGACGTGGCCATGAAGTCAATAGTGAGGCGCGGCCGTGACGTCATGAGCCTCCGGCACTGCACCCGACTCTCTAAACAATGGCGGGACCCCCATGATCAGACATCTTATCCCCTATCATTTGGATAGGGGATAAGATGTCTGGGGGCAAGAGAATGGTAAACCAGAAGCAACAAGGAGGCCCTGCAGCAGTATTGGTCAGTAAGACAAAGACAGACAGAGAGAGACAAACCACTAGTAATTTTTAGCACAAGTTTGAGTTTGTGATCTACAATCAACACAGGATTGTGTCAGCCCCTAGCAGTGGTCCAGGCACCAGCTCAGGTTTTGCTGAGGATGATGCAGATAAGTGTGCCTGTGTGCAAGGATGTGCCAGGAACTGGAAAGGCAGAGAACACCCCCTGCACCAAGACAGTGTTACCTTGCTGCAGCCGGTAGAAATCTCCAAAGTGTTGTGCCTCACCTGCTGGAGAAAACTTTCCAGCAGAGACCATTCAGTAAAAGTTTACAGCATTTTATCCCTAGTCTTCTTGTCTTTTGTACGACCCTGACACCACCCAATGGAGCCCGTCTGCTAACAGCCTGAAAAGCCACTACAGAAGTAATGGGTCCCCACGTTGCTTCACAGGCAGAGCTACTGTACCTTGAAAAACAAATTCAGTCTTAATTTTTAGCAGGATTCAGAATGAACGGCACACCTACAATAGAGGCACACCCTACCACTGCTATAAGGTCCGTCATGAGGGGGTACTGTCTCTAAACCACTTCCGCTAGTTCTCCTCGTGCATAGAGATAAATATTAAGATGTTTTCTGCCTGCAGCCACCACTAGGAGGAGCATTCTGCATACAAACTTATACAGTTCCTAATCGGTCCAATGGAATAATATAAGGTGAGGACTTTTTGTCCTGGTAAATAATGTGGGGGAGGAGTTCAGCTATTTAATTTATGTCAATGTCACAAAGGTGGAATTCCCCTTTAAGCGGAGTCTTTTATATTTCATTGGGATTTAAGATGGATAGTCTAGAATTACTCATTGGGCTAGTGGGAATAAGTGTGTCTGTTCACACTGTGGTGACTCAATTGTGCAGAATTTACAGCAGGTAGTCACCGGCGGGGATCATTTTACATCCCCAGCTAGTTATCTCCTCTTCTTCTACAAACCCAAGTGACAAATACCTGCCAGGCTCAGACGTCTAACAGCAAATCATTTTCTGCAATAAAAAGACTTCCTGTGGCTCCATTCTCCTTATCTGCTAATTCCACATAAACAGCGGAGAAGGCCGGCCCTTGATCTTTCCTGAAGGTTGCCTTGTGATGTGGGCTTTTTTTATATACTTCATTGGCATAATGAAGACATCATTTTTTTATGCAGCTGTCACGTATGAAGAGTATTTTGCTCAGAATAAAAAATAAATCACAGTTAAATAGAAATCCTTGACTCGTCCTTTTTTGTCAAGTTATTACAAGTTTAATTCAGGAATTAAGATGGGTAACAATGAATATTGCCGCTATTGCTGACTGTGAATGCCAAGTCTGCCTAGGGGGCCCTATTACAGGGGGCAATTATTGGGCGAATAGGCTGGTGACTCCATCCTTCCATTGCTCTGCATCATTCTGACCTGTCACAAAAGCATTCCTTATTGCCCACACACCTCCCCATGTGATAGGGCATGTGCGGCCAATGGAGGCAGAGGGCTGTAAGAATGATCCAGTGATCATATATTGGGCCATGTTATAGGGCCCTAAGACCAAATTTCAATGACCGTATCATATATGGATCATAGATAGCTAAATCTGCTTCTAAGATACTGCATAGTTATACTGCACTTATACACATTACTGAGCTGTTGGCCAAAAGCTTTAAAGGGGTACTCCACTGGCCAGTGTTCGGAAGTAAATGTTCTGAACACTGTTTTTGCGCTGCAGGGGTCACAAGACATGAGGGCCATGGCATTGTGGCTGACGCCTGCAACGGGAAACAGCGTTCGGAACATTTACTTCCGAACGCTGGCCAGTGGAGTACCCCTTTATCAGCCGATCTCTCTCAATCCCTCATACTCATGCATGCTCAGCTTGGATAAGCATACATATGTTCTAAATAGAAAAAAGGATATTACTAGAGATGAGCGAACTTACAGTAAATTCGATTCGTCACAAACTTCTCGGCTCGGCGGTTGCTGACTTTTCCTGCATAAATTAGTTCAGCTTTCAGGTGCTCCCATAGGCTGGAAAAGGTGGATACAGTCCTAGGAGACTCTTTCCTAGGACTGTATCCACCTTTTCCAGCCCACCGGAGCACCGGAAAGCTGAACTAATTTATGCAGGAAAAGTCATCAACTGCCGAGCTGAGAAGTTTGTGACGAATCGAATTTACTGTAAGTTCGCTCATCTCTAGATGAAACCACTGCTAGACTTTTTGGGCTGTTGGCTTATCTTTAAACAAATGGATCAGGCATGTTGAGATTGGTAGATTTGGCTCATATTAATTCAATCTGAATGAGAGATTTGCATATACACTCATTGGACACATTTTAGGTACACCTATAGCTAATCAGCTAATCACATGGCAATAACTCAATGCATTTCGGCATCTAGACATGGTCAAGACAACTTGCTGAAGTTCAAGCTGAGCATAAGAATGGAGAAGAAAATTGATTTAAGTAACTTTGAACATGGCATGGTTGTTGGTGCGTGAGGGGTGGGTCTGATTATTTTCCAAATTGCTGCTCTATGAGGAGTTTCATGCACAACCATCTCTAGAGTTTATATGGAATGGTCTGAAAAAGAGAAAATACCTCATGAGTGGCAATTGTGTGGATGAAAATGTCTTGTTGATGTCAGAGGAAAATGGGCAGACTGGTTCGAGATGACAGAAAGGCAGCATAACTTGTACACTCGTTACAACCAGAAGCTTGAGCAAGGCACATGAATATTCATAAGAGTGGGCAGAGGCTTAGCCTCAAGATCCCGAGTCTAAATGCAAAATCTATGACAAGGCCCCTGCCACATGACATTTATGACACTTGTGACTTCAGATGTGGCAGAAGGGCTTTTCCATGCCCCCCTAAATACCAGAGCATGTAGTAATTGTTACCTTTGCTACAATCTGAAGGTGGGAAACCAGAGGCAGACTGACCGGACATTATTCCAGTGCCCATTGCTTAACACATGTATGTACAGTATTTTATTAATCCACATGAGGTTTATGATGGTGATAGGAGTTGGGGGTGGGGCTTTGCTGGTTTAATTTATATATTCATTGTCTGTGACTCCACATCCAAGTGAAGTGGAGTTACAGACAATGGATATGTAAATTGGTCTGGTGGAGCCCCGCCCCCTGGGCGCGATTCACTGAATTCAGCAGAAGATCTTCTGGGGGACATATCTCAGGACCTTCTGGACATATTTTAGTTAAATGACCCCTAGTTGGATTCCTGTTCACCCACACTATAACCCAGGGTATTATGTTTACTGTGGGTGAACAGACTGACAGTTTTCCTTTAAAGACAATTTTAAATCTGTAAAAGCAGTCACAGTGGTAAACTTAAAGGGGTACTCCGCCCCTAGACATCTTATTTCCTATCTTGGACCCCCCATGGCCCCTTGGACCCCCCCATGATCTCCGGCCCAAAATCATGGCGTTCTGAATATTTATGTTGAGAACGCCGTCTTCGGGCAGCCGTGGTCGTGACATTATGCCCCCTCCATTCATGTCTATGTCTATGAATCCTGGCGTTCTGAATGAAAGTGGTGAATGGAAGGGGTGTGACATCTCAACCACGTCCGCCCGAAGCCGGGGTTTGGAACATAAATGTTCAGAACGCCGGGGTGCCGGGCCGGAGATCATGGGGGGGGGGGCAGACAGGGCTGGGGGCAGAGTACCCCTCTAAACAGACTTACAGTTCTTTTACTGGACACTAGGGAGGCAAAGATTCTAAATAGGAAAACGCAGGCAGGCTTTTGGCTGAGCAGGGTAAGTACCAATGTTATTGTTCCTAGGGAATGTGGAGCTTGTCATCTTTACTATAGCCCTTGACAATGTTGCTAGTCCCTTATCTCTCTTACCAGGGCAGGTTGTAGCTGTTTGTTTCACAGCTTTTTCCTTGATTATAGCTGAGCTCAGAGGTGAGAAGCTGGATTCACTCGTCTCCTGACAGTGCTGCAGTTCACAATGGTGGGGTAAGTTGTGTTTGGTCAGCTAAACTTTACTAGGCCTGGCCAGATATCCACTAAGGTCCTTGTGTGTTACTATGGGGACCCTGTGCAGCTGTAGTACTCCTTTATTTTCTCCTTATGCCACTCTCAGATGGGTAAACAGCTTATAGTGGTGGTGTCCTGGACCTTGGTCTTAGCAGGAGCTGGTGTTGCTCCAAGCTGTCCTGGACTCCTAATACTGGACACCTAACTCCATCTTCCTCTCAGTAGAGAGGCTCTTAGCCATAGAGATAAATGTGTGGTGCACACACAGAGTATGAGTAGAGAAATCGAGGGAATCTGGGGGTAGTAGTCCCTTGTGTGTCAAAGTCTCTTGTGTGGTTACAGATTACTTGGTGGCTGGCTAACATTTTAAGTCGCCCCATGGGGGTGTCTAGGGGGTGTACCCATGTTGCCATGTGGTTAACTTGAAAAAACAGGAGTTAACTATGGAAATTCGCTGTGCACAACTATACAGTATTAACTACTTATAGCACAGGGTAGGGAAGTTACAGTCTGTAGGATGGATGCTTGATAATTGGCCACAGTTTCCTCTAGCTGTGTTCATAGCAGAAATATTGTAAAAGCCTTTGGATATGCTTTATGCACTGAAGCATTGCTAATGGAGTTTTATACAATCCAATTACAATAATCTCTACTGAGGAGAGCACCTTCACAGCTTGGCTCATTGTGGTGCATACATTTAAAAGATTTTTACTCACAATGCTGGTGTATTACAATTCCCCATCACAGGGCGTAAGACAAAGACAGTCGTGATTTTTACTCACAATGCTGGTGTATTACAATTCCCCATCACAGGGCGTAAGACAAAGACAGTCGTGACGCGTAAGCCATACAGCACTAACTCGGAGCATGAACAGGATTGTAGAGATGGATGCTCTTTCAGCGTGGACTGAAGACAATGCTTTGATAATCCCAGCAGTTGGACCCCCCGCAATCTCCTGCAGGGGGCCCATAGAGGTACATGGAGGAGGCATGTCGGCCAAAACGTCACGCTGCGGCTGGCATGCCTCCTGCACGGACCCCCGTGATCAGACACTTCTCCCCTATCCGGTGGATAGGAGATAAGTTGTCTTTTGCTGCAGATGTCCTTTAAAGGGGTACTCTGCCCCTAGACATCTTATCCCTTACCCAAAGGATAGGGGATAAGATGTATGATCAGGGGGGCCCCGCTTCTGGGAACCCCCACGATCTCTCCTGCATCACCCCTCTGTCATCTGGTGCACAGAGCAAACTTCACTCCTTGCCTGATGACTGGCAATGCAGGAGCTGGCGGCTCGTGATGTCATGGCTCTGCCCCCTCGTGATGTCACGCCCTGCCCCCTTAATGCAAGTCTATGGGAGGGGGCATGCCGGCCGCCTGCCTGTGCATTGCCAGTTATCAGGCACGGAGTGAAGTTTGCTCTGTGCACCAGATGACAGGGGGTGCTGCGGGACCCCCATGATTAGACATCTTATCCTCTATCCTTTTGATAGGAGATAAAATGTATAGGGGCAGAGTACCCCTTTAAGACTACAGCAGGTGAGAAATGGGATTTTATTTTTTTTAAAGTATAGACTGGCAAATACTTTTCTGGGGTCAAGGAAAGCTGGGTCATAGCAAAACCTTTGGGTGCTGGCCTTATTATATGTTACTCATCTTAAAAAATGATTTTAAGGGCACGTGCACATTAGGCCTTACTGACAGCTCACCTTCTACTGGTATAAAAATAAACTTTCTGTTCTTTCTTTTTTTTTTTTCTGGAATCATTTACATAATTACACCTGACTGCCATCTCTGAAGTAATTACACGAAACTATGTGATTGGCCGGTAATATGTAGTGCAGAATACAGTTTCTTGTCTCCGTAGACATCCAGAGGTTAATTCAGATGAGTGGAAACAAATGGATGTGACACCTCTACATAGCACAGTGAAAGGGAAACAAACAATCAATTCTGCCACAAGAGGAATTGGTCTGTAGCCAGAGCGGTAAATGCTGAAAGCACAATAAATTGCCTGTGACAGGCTGAATCAGTCTTCTCCATTCAACATCTTGGTAAAACACAACACACAATATGATTGGCTCCCGTAGCGAGGGCCACGGCGTGACTGCCATTTTTATTGATCTGTCGGAGACTTTCAGTCTAGTTGAGGAGAAGTTCCTTCTGCCTCTTACAATGATTAAATACACATCCTCCCTGTCAATTTACCAATCGTATCTCCCATTACTGCTATGACTGGCCTGTTAGAGGCCCTTCAGATCCATGGGACTTCTAAGTAAAGCGTGGGCTAGACAGGGACCCTAGGCAACAATATAACACAATGAGGGCGTGAAGGGGTTTTTCCAGGAGTAGAGAGCCAGAACCAATTTCTTCCACAAACAGCACCATACCTGTCCTCAGGTTGCATGTGGTATTGCAACTTAGGTCTATTGAAATGAATGGAGGCCACCTTAACCAAAGGGGGCAGCAGAGAGCAGCTGCTAGGTTATCTAGTGGGTAAGGAAGCAACACTTTGATAAGGGGAATTGTAACACCCAGTTGTCAGTGCTAGAAAAGTAAGGTGATGTGGGCTATAGACCTGGCGTGGCTGAGAAGAGATGAGGAAGTGGCGGCCTAAAGGTGGTCATACACTTTGGGTAAAAGTAGGTTAATGGCTGAACAACAGTCAAACAAATGATTCGTGAACAAATGATCATTCATGAACAAATCATTATCTGTCTGAGGATCCCTGAAATTTGTTAAAAAAGCCTAAAATTTGCCATCAGTTGACTAAAATGATTGTTAAATGGTTATTCCAACAGCAAAGTAAAAAAAAAAAGAAAAATCATCAAAAGCATATAACATGATTCATTACCTTTCTTAACCTAGTTCGGAAAGCGCAAAAATCTATTTGTTTTGGGGGTCTTAGTCCTGTACTTCCTGGTTGAGCAATTTCTTAGAATTACAATTCACAGAATGCATTGGCTTCTCTCAGCTCTTTATCACAGTCCCTGCCTACTCCCCTCACACAGTGTTCCTGCCAGAACTGCTGCAAAACATCTAATTTCAAAGAAGACTCTCACAAAATCAGGGAGGTTGCAGCACCTGCTGTATCATTCCCTGTCTGCTCCTCTGCCTGTGACATTGTTCAGCACAAGGCAGCATGCTGTAAACACACCTTGCTCTACCTAAATGTCATAATAAAATAAAAAATAAAAACTATCTATCTATCTAGACAAAGAATAAGTCAGCCAGCACTTTAGTTGATACCAAACTATTACATGGACCTGGCCTACAGGTGCACGTTACTAGACTAGATATACAGCAACAGAAGAATGCAGCAGCACACTGCCAGCACAAGGATATAGGTGAAACATGAATATGCAGTTAAAAAATGGAGAGCTATACAGCTATGGTGTAATAGATGCAAATGTGAAACTATGAAATAGTGAGGCACTTAGCTCGCAAATTTGTCTCCGCCGGCGGTCAAATAGCTTGGACCGTCCCACCGCGATAAGGTGGCCTCATTGGGAAGGACCCTACACTGTGAATATGCCTCTGTGTGAACAGTTCAGTAAGCATGGCAGGGTCTGGAACATCCAAGACACCTTATATACACACCTGATAGAGGTGGGTGGGGTGCAAGGCCAACATTGAGGTAGCCACTCCCCCGTATGTGCAATACAGACAAAGAATAAGTCAGCCAGCACTTTAGTTGATACCAAACTATTATATAGACCTGGCCTGCAGGTGCACGCTACTAGGCTAGATATACAGCAAGGTGTCTTGGATGTTCCAGATCCTGCCATGCTTACTGAATTGTTCACACAGAGGCATATTCACAGTGTAGGGTCCGTCCCAATGAGGCCACCTTATCGCGGTGGGACGGTCCAAGCTATTTGACCGCCGGCGGAGACAAATTTGCGAGCTAAGTGCCTCACTATTTCATAGTTTCACATTTGCATCTATTACACCATAGCTGTATAGCTCTCCATGTTTTAACTGCATACTCATGTTTCACCTATATCCTTGTGCTGGCAGTGTGCTGCTGCATTCTTCTGTTGGTGTCTATCTAGCCTAGTAGCGTGCACCTGTAGGCCAGGTCCATATAATAGTTTGGTATCAACTAAAGTGCTGGCTGACTTATTCTTTGTCTGTATTGCACATACGGGGGAGTGGCTACCTCCATGTTGGCCTTGCACCCCACCCACCTCTATCAGGTGTGTATATAAGGTGTCTTGGATGTTCCAGATCTAGATGTTTTCAGTTATCCTATTCCTCTGGTTGTCATTGTTTTTAACGTCACAGTTTTGTACTATTCACTGATTTTACACTCTGTATGTATTGATATAGTGTTTTATGTCACTAGGATAGTATCATTTTGTATAGATGAGCACTATATTGTACAGTTTATGTGTATACTGTACCTTAATTGCACTGATTGCACCTTTTATTGAATTGAATTTTCTGTGTATAAATAGCACCTTAGTCCTAATGTTATTACGCTTGAGAAAGATTCTGGAGAGGATTGAAACGTTGCTGCTTTGTCACATTTTCTGATGGAATAAATTCACATTTTTTCACTAATATGGAGTTCTGCACTGGCTTTCAAATTTCTGTATGCTTTGGAACTTTTGGACTTGGTTCTTTTTCAGTAGCTTGTACCCAGCATCTTTCCCCCCCCCCTTTTTTTTTTTATTTTTTTTACTTTGTGAGTGCTGTTGCTTTGTTTTTTTTTTTTATCTCTCTCTCTCTCTCTATCTATCTATCTATGTGGATAGGGGATAAGATGTCTTAGCGCCAGTTTACCCTTTTAACTTTCTTCAACTTTAATCTAATAGCTTGGTGAATATCCCATGCTTTATCGTCTTCTAAGGCTAGGTGCACACCAGAAACTAAAAGAGCCCAAGGGGCCCCATTGGCTTTAATGAGATCTGTCGGATTTTTGGCTGGTGTCTGTCATTTTAGTGGTTTAAAACAGATAAAAAAAAATAGTATTGACTGTGTTTTTTTGTCTGCTTGTTTGAACAGATAATGCATTAGAGCCTCCCAAATGACATACTGTAGATGTTAGCCAAGCCAATTCCAAATGATAAGGAACATGATCACTGGTGAGCACTGTGTCCTCTCCACAGGCACAAGAACAAGAAACTCTGACAAGTGAAAAAGTTTGTTACCATTCCCGGTTTCAGAATTTTTTTTAATTTTTTTTGAGGGGGGGGGGGGGGGGGGGAGTTGACTCTATTGACAAGGAGTATTGTAACACCCAGTTGTCAATATACATTTCCAGGAGGAATAACAGAGGGTCAGGGCAATGCAAAGTCCTAAAAAATAAGTCCAAAATTTTTATTTTATGGGAAATTCAAGTATTTTTTTTAGACAGGTGTCAGAAGGAACACTAACAGGTCATAATTAATAATGGAACCATGATGTATTCTTCACTAATTCAAATATTTACATCAGAAAAGAGGGGTTAAGAAACAAATTAAATTTTAATTTCTGTAAAATGAATCTGTGCTCTCAGCCCCTGAGTTTTGCTTTAGATGAGGCTTTTAATGATACAAGTTACTGCTATGAATGTCCTAAGCAGAGATGTCAATCTTCTTGTAGACTTCTGTTTAGATACATTTACAAAGTGTCAGAATGACTGATGATCTTGGATGCAGACAGGATTTGGAGCTCATTCAGCTTCTTCCTAGGTTAAAATAGCCCTGCAAAGAGGCTAAAAATGCTACTGCACGCTATCAACACAAATACAATTTACTTTTTTTTTTAAATTACATTATGACATTCCTATATGCCTATGAAACCAGAAAAATCACCACTCTAATTCAATTGAATGGGGTTGAACTGCAATACCAGACACAGCCTATGGAAGAAAGTGTCACTGTTTTATGGAAAAAAAAAATAAAAAAAAAGTGGGGTGTATAAAATGTTCTATCCTGTGTATAGTAGTAGATATGAAGACAATACAACTAAATTAGAATAGTAAACTAAACATGGTTACTTAAAGTTTCCTTTTATTTCATTTTCATTTACTGCAGCCTACTTTTAATAGGGTACAGTGTGTCCTTCTTACAAGTGATGCAGCATGAAAATGCATTTGATACCCTTGCCAAGATCTGAACTCATACTTAAAGAGCTCCTGGTGGGTAGCGAGACATTATTCAATGTTGCAAATCATTATACCGGAACTTACTTTCTATTTTCAGTGTTGTCATTGCATAATATTTGCAATTACAATTAAAAATTGACATTGTTGCTTAAAAAAATAAAAAATCGCAAAAGTTGTGCCAAGAACTATTCTTAATCTATTACTGTGAACTCTTTTCTTACTACGTCAACCATTTCTGCCTTTGCTCTGTTGTAAGTCCAGACAAAGGTTTACAGCCGCCATCTCTAGCAAATATGGACCTATTATTTAGTCACCAAGTCTCCCAGGCTTCATAGAAACATAAAGGCCAACATTTATCATTGTCTTTAGACTGGTTTTTGTGCCTGTTGGTTTACACATTTCTGCTGATTTTGAGTTGTAATCCACAGATTTTGACAATACACATGATATGGACGGGTTTTATGAACTGCGCCTTTTTGTGAAAAGTCTCTAAAACTACACCAGCCCAGACTTAGCTTAGCTTTATGGTGTATGTGAAGAGAGAATTTTCAGAAAATGTGACCTGCACAACATTTATCAAATGCTCCTTTAATGATCAGCACAGCATTGTTGCCGTTCTCTGTCTCATTGTAAAGAGAGGGAGCAGTCTGTGCAGGGAAAGGAGATGTCCATATAGAGTGGGAGAAGTCTGTGAAAGAGGAGGCCAAAAGAAGCAGTTTGTGAGAGAAGGCACATCTGGAGCTGCCTCTTTGTGGATAGGGAAAAGTCTGTTTGAAGAAAAGGAACATGGAAAGCAGTCTGTGAGAGATATATACATATGAAGAGCAGTCTGTAAGAGGGGGGACCAGAGAAACAGTCTCTGAGAGAGCTATAGGTTATGGAAAAACAGTCTGTGTAACAATAGGAGCATGGTGAGAAGTAGGTGTGAATAGGGGTGTTAAGGGGGAAGCAGTCTGTAAGAGAGAGGCATAAGATGCAGTGGGTAGAAGGGGCATATGGAGCAGTCTGTGTGAGCAAAGGCATGGGGAGCAGTCTGTTAGAGAGGAGGGACCACGGGAAGCAGTCTTTATGAGAGAGGAGGCAGAGGAGAGAAATCTGAGAGGTGCATCCTGCATATGGCAGGACATTTTGCCATACCTCTGCAATGTGTATATAGCTTCTGCTTGCCCTGCTTTGGACTGGCTGCCTTTCGCCTATGTGCAGGCTGCTATCAGCCTTTGACACTGTCCATGCATATTGTTTATTGTCAGGCAGAGTAAATAGGTTCATTGGCTATTGACACTGGGCAGGGCCGGCTCTGCCTATAGGCAAAATAGGAAGCTGTCTAGAGCACCCTCCTGATTGGGGGCACCACTCTGCCTGCCACAAGAAATTTAGACAACCAGCATCCGAACCACTCGCTCAGCCAGCAGCATGAGGAGGAGGTGTTACAGTGTGTCCCCCCCAGTAGTAAGCTAATTACATGAGGAGGGGGCTTGTTACAGTGTGTCACCCCAGTAGTGGGGGGGGGGGGTGCAAAAAGGGTATGCCAATGGGCGGTCAACGGGGCGGCAATATTAGCTTTTGCCTAGGGTGGCGAAAAACTTTGCACCAGCCCTGACACTGGGTGGTGGAGACCAGTTGTCAGTTTCTTCATTAGTTAGTTTATTGGGTGCCCAAAGTGCCAGTGTGTAGCTGCAAGAAATAAACTATTGTGATATCCCAGTACAGGACATGGTCCTGTACTACCCTTAGGCCCTGTCAGGTAGAGTCCCTCAGTGACCTGGGGGCTCCCCTGCAAGGTCTCCCCCTGTTGGTTTTATAAAGGTGTGTGTCACTTTAATGCCTAGACAGGATCCCTATGTCTAGATAGTATAGAGGACCTGTGGGAGGTCTCATGGACCTGTGTAAGCCTGTCGCATGTTATGTTATGAAGTCAAATGATTTGTTGTCACATGTACTCCCAGACAGCACCAGCTTAACCTATGACCCGCAGCTTGACCAATGGGCTTTAGTCCAGCCCCCCACTATATAAAGGGGCAGCCATTAGAATTCAGGCTCTTAGCTCTTATGCTACCTTACTGAGCACAGCAACCACCGGAGATCTCAGTGCAAGTGATCAGCATCTGGAAGACCCCAAAAGCTACAGTCACTCCAGTAAGTCTCAAGTCTATGTCTGCTGTCACTGAAACTAGTCAAGTCCTGCATATAGTCAAGTCATGTCTAATTTCAAGTCAAGTTAAGCACAAGTATATTGGTCCAGCAAGCTGCAAGGTCCTCTGGGTCCTAGCCCCCTCCCTGGGAATTTTGGCCTTAGCTGTGAAGATCATTACACCGGTCTTCTACTCAGTAAATCCTCCGTTTGACCATAACTGGTTGTGGACTCTCATTTCACTTCTAGCAATTGGGATAGCGGAGAATCCGGGCGTGTGGTGTTCTGGAACCAGAAAACCACACTGGCATCATGAACACTAGGGGTTAATACCATCCAGCCCCTGGGGTTAATACCATCTGATCCCACCACTCACACCGCTACACCCAGTGGTCCACCACACTATGTTTGATCCCTATGCTTAATCAGCTTAATTTTTGGGGGATAAGACAGGTCCCCCTTAAAGCTTCTGGGCCCCAATGCAAAATTAGCAAAATACCCCAACTACCATGTGCCAACACTGGTGTCTAATTTGGGTCCTCTCAGGCCTCTTTAAGGGTGTGCCACTTGGACACATAACTGTACCCTAGCACAAGGGATGGGGGGGGGGGGGGGGGGAAGGCTACTTCTGCCAATAGAGCAACAACAACAGACATCACTTCCTCAACACCTGTCTCTCAAATATTTGCAGGGGGAGGGGGAGGAATAATACTAAAGAGCATGATGCTTAAAGGGAAAGAGGTAGATACTGCTGGGGAGGGAGAGAGGACACCTGGGACAGAGCAGGATGATATGATTAGGGCTGGGCAGTATGACCAAATATGTGTATCACGGTATTTTTGTAACTTATGGCGGTTCCACGGTATATAACGGTATTCCCCCCCGAAAATTAATTATCAGCCCAGCACTGCGCTGTCCCCATCGGGGTAAATACTCACAAGCGCTGCCCTCCTCATCCTCCTGTTTATGCCGGCCTCTGGCGCTGACACTCTATACTGTGCAGTATCCCTCAGCCTATCACCGGCTGCAGCGATGTTCCGCCTTGGCCGGTGATAGGCTGAGTGCACTGTCATGTAAGAAGCCGGCATTTTATTTTGTTTATCTTTTGCAGCCCGGGCATAGGGATACAGCGTACAGTATAGAGTATCAGCGCCGGCGGGCCGCAACAAGGAGGGCAGTGCTTGCGGGTGACCTGAGTAGTGCCCCGATGGGGACAGCGCAGCACTGGGCTGATAATTAATTGGGGGGGGGCAGAACAGCGCTGGCGGGTCACATATGATTAGTTCCCCGATGTGGGGACAGCGCAGCACTGGGTTGATAACTCATTCATTCCTGAGGAGGAGGGGCCAAACCGGTATTGCAATATGGGGAAAAATTCATATTGTGCAGCACAAAAATTTGGGTATTTGGGCATAATAAAACAAAATGGTTGTACAAGTGAACATATGCCTTAATTTTTTTTCCCAATGGTTATGCATGGGGTAAAGAGGGGTGAAGAGGATTAAGGGACACTTAAATAATCCTGCATGGAGTATAATCTAACCCAAAGTCATACATGAGGGCCAGGTCCCTGAAATTCCCTATAGCTACGCCTCTGTCTTGGAAAATTAACAATTCAAAGATGCAAATGACCATAGTAAGGCTACTTTTACACAGCCTCTGCGCCATCCTTAAACGGTCGTTAGACTCTTTTTTTCCTCTTTTTTTCTACAGCCTTTAACGGTCGTTATCAGGACGGGGCACAATGGGTGATAACGGGTCCCCATGGATCCCATTTACTATAATGGGGTCCTTCAGGTGCCTTTATTTTGTAGCAGGAGAAAAAGATGGAGTAAGCAATATTTTTTCTCCCGCTATTCCCCCGGGCTCCCCCGATGGCCATCACACTGCTGTGTCCTAACGGCAGTGTGAAAGAAGCCTAAGCTCTATAAGGCCACTGAACCAGTAAGGCATGCTGAAAGGCGTGAGACCAAAAGCCTCTGGATGTTATTGCTCTTCTGGAAAAGAGTACACAGCAAATATTAATATAACATGGGATAAAGATTAGTAAAGCTGTGTATTCACAAAATCCCTTTTATATGTAGATTATAGGCTTTGGGGACTTGGACTAATGTGAGTGTCAGTGTGTCATTGCTATATAAATGATTGGGACTATTTCAAGAAGTGTCTAAGTGCCTTGGTATCTTGCTGGAGAGCAGTGGTCTCCAAACTGTGGCACTTCCAGCTGTGGCAAAAACTTTAGTCATGGTCTAAAAAAAACCCTGTGGATGTAAGGGCATGATAGGAGTTGTAGTTCCACCACAGCTGACACACCACAGGTTGGAGACTACTACTGTACAGTCTTTCTTGTATTGTCCTTGCCCTTTAAGTGTAACCTTCTAGAGATGAAACACATGATTCATGGCTCAGCAAACAATACAGCAAACATTTTTATAGACTTCTCTAATTTACGACATGTGCCAATAAAAGCTTTATTAAAAAAATAATATATTAGGGCGGCAACTTTAAAGTAACACTATCATGTATAGCGCTGGGGTTAGCATCGCTGCCTGGGGGCCCTGGGTAAATTCCAATTAGGTCATCAAATGTATGGAGTTTATTTGTTTAATATAGGTTTCCTCACTCAATACTGGTCTCCACCTACAATTAAAGAAGAAGAAAATAAAACAGGAATGAATAATAGTTTTTGTTGTTGGGTCTGGGGAACAACTATGGAAGAGCTGAGGGTTTCAGAGCTCTCAGCCCTCCTTGTGACATAGGTTACACTTTGGCTTTTATAAACCTGATTGCATTGAACAGCGAAAACAAAAAAAAGTATAAATATTAATGCAGTGCACCTTATGGTTAAAACTGACATCTTCTCTTTATTCTGTACGTCAATACGATACCCATGTTTACATGCTTTACTATTTGTTATTTGTAGTTAGCAGTAGCATTTTATAATTTTTTTTAATCGTTTTTTATGACATATGATGTGACCAAAAATGTAATAATATAGTTCTGATCAGTACTATTGACAATATTCTTGTACAGTCTGCACAAGAAAATTGGCCATCATGTGGCACAAAGGAGGGTAAAAAACATCTGGCCCCCGTTTTCACTCATTGGATCCTGCCGTGATAGCACTGTGGGTTCCAAACCCACCTGCACCTCCATTTTCCCTGTAGATACTGTGATCTGCATTGATCACAGCATCTAAAGGGTGGACATCAGCATAATTGCTGATGTCTGTCATTAGCGGTGAGTCTCCAGCCGCTGCCAAAACTCACCTGCTGGGAAGGGAGTGCGTTTCCTGTAAATGTACATCGCTGTATCAGCCTGCAGCGCAATTAATTTAGGGAGTGTAATTTAGGGTGGCAACACTGTGTATGGACAGCTCTCTCCCTCGTGTTTCCAGCACCAGTGCACGGGCTAGCCGCAGCGTCCCTGGACCGGATCAACGGTATAACAAAGGAATGTCCAGCGCCAAGTAACGGTCCGAAACGCGTTGGCTCCTGCCTGATGCAAGTTTGTATTCGCTGATCCTACAATAAAATACCTGTCGTTGTACTGCACTTGGTGCTGGACATTCCTTTGTTATACCATAATTTAGAGTGAGTAATTTAAGGAGCTGCAGAGTGGCAGGTGCAGTGAGAGAACGCTATGCAAGTGTTTCAGCGACATATTTAATAGCTGGGGTGGGGATGTGTTTTTTGTAGTGAAGCATCGGCGGGCGCGCTGATTGCAATGTCCAGAGGTGGCTCTTCCATTAGGCTACTTCGCTCTGGCCCCCACCACCACTCCTGGTGCCTGTTTTGGTGCGTCGGTGCTGGCTCTGGCTCCAGCCTTCACTGTATCGGCCGCCGGTGGAGAGAAAAGATTACTGGTGAGGTTAGGTTAACAGTTTAAAAGTGTAAATACCATTCCCTGGCTCATACTATGTCCTGCTAGAGGAAGCAACAAGAGGCCACATTATCTGATCCCTCTAAAACCAGTGGCTGTGGTTGACATGTATCTAATGGATATGGCTAGCTTTAAGGGGTACTCCGTTGCTAGACATCTTATCCCCTATCCATAGCATAGCGGATAAGATGTCTGATCACGGTGGTAGTGCCGCTGGAGCCCCCTGCAATCTCCGTGCAGACACCAGGCGTTCTGAACATCATGTTCAGAATTCTGGGTTTGGGAGGCTGTAGTCATGACGTCATGCCCCCTCCCGTGAAGTCACACCATTCCCCCTCCACTCATTTTTTCTACAGCTGTCATGCTCCCTCCTCTAAGGACATGAATGGATAAGGCGTGGTGTGACATCATCACAAGGGGGCATGGCGTGACATCACGACCACGGCCTAACAAACCCAGTGACGGGACCCCTGCGGTCAGACATCTTATCCTAGAGGGGATAAAATGTCTAGCAATGGAGTACCCTCACGTCAAACAGGGGTCCTTCCTTGCACATAAATGATGCACCTTGACCTTATGGTCATACACATATATTTTGTTTAGCAGAAGGTGTATGACATTTGTAAATATGATTTTTGTATTGATTTGTTTCAAATTGTTTAAGTAGGTGTTTTGGGTTATATTGATTGGATTCCTTAAAATACCCAGTTTAATAATGCTGTGAGAACGTGTAACTGAACCTGATTATTGGAACATCCACTCTAGATTATAATAACTTGTGATATCATAATGTTATTATGTCACTATCCTATTTCCTAAAATGCCCTGCCACTGACTTGGGAAGCATCCAAGCTGGCTTATTGTTACACAGATTTCATAATATCTCAGTTGATGACTTGCTTCTTAGCTGATAAATCATTCCCACGGCTATTACTGTTTACAGTTAAATCAAAATAATCAGATAATCTCTATTTGGATTTTGTGTTTCGTACGTGTTTTGCAGAGTTCTCAGGTTCACTGTTAAAGAGAATTTTTTCCCAAGCTGAAAAAATGGGACACTTACACTGCTCTGTCTTTAGTTTGCTCACCGTAACGGCTGCATATCCGTACTGAAACTATTTCTGTAGCTTGATAGATACAAAATACTGTGGTAGTTAATGTCATTTTCTATCTTTATAGAAGGGGGATAAAATTCGGACTGCCTGTTGTCACCACTAGGGGGTGCTTACTGTATAAATACTTGTAGAACTTCAGCAGAGCTTAATAATTCTTTGTTCGCGGGCTCCCTCTTGTGGCAAATCCAGGTAATCAGGGGTTTCTCACAGATTGACACTTTGTAACAAGAAAGAAGAGATCTATTTCCTATAAATATATAAAACACCAAAACAATATGAATTTGTTAAAGACAAGAATATTTCTGTTAAAAAAAGGATGTTTGGAAAGCTGACGTACCCTGCAGCTTTTCTGTTTCCCATGTTCCTACAACTATACATCAATTCACACATAGATCTGGGAAAGAACATCTGTCCCTTGGGCTGGAGGCCTCCAGAATAGATATTTGTTGTTTAAATTAAGAAACCCACAACTCCTGTAAGGGTTCCTTGTTAGCAGGGCCCTACCGCCTAACAAACAGCTTCATTGTATAATAAGTAACAGGATGCTGCTTTATACACTGGATTTACTGTACCTCCAAAAGTGGCCAACAACCCCCCCTCCCCAATATTACCACCATCCCTATGGCAGGGATAGAGTTAAGGGTTTAACAGAAACTGGAAGTGTGTGCATCCCATCAACATGAAAATTAGCAATGTGGGAAATACTATACACGGCGGAATAACGTGATTAGACATGAAGGTTCAGTAACCCCCGAGTCATTCATAGCAGTGCATTATTTTGTTATCTGATAGTAAACAGGTTAATGGAGTGAATCGGATGGCAGCTATTTGTGCACCGCAGGGAGAGTTTATAAATAATCCTCGATATGGCTAAAAATAGATATTATCTGCCGCTGCAATTAAGACACATCCTCCTGGGATTAGCGGCAGTTTGCAAACTGGAATGAAGAAGAATAATATTTACAGAACACAAAATCGGAGCTGAATTTACCATTGTCCACCAAGCACATTATAAAATGTGGATTATGGGGTCTATATAAAGGATTGAGACAGATAGTTTAGTTAGACTGATTCTGCCCTTTCTCACAATATAGTACTTAGATGCCCCCAAGACACAAGCCTGTGATGCCTATTAATAACCTCAGCTGTTTCCGATACTCGCCAGCTGTCCTTGATTTCCAGGGACATCCCCGGCGTTTGAAGATTTGTCCATGGAGGTTCTTGTGATTGGCATCGCCTGTTTGTTTAGCATAAATCATCTTCACTATCTCACTGTCTTGTTAATTAGAATTTTCCTAAAGCTGGATGGCCAAATATATGGGCTTCTAAGGCTAGATCCACATAGCATATTGCCTCTCGTTAGACGTGCCCATCGGCATCCTGGCAAAAACGCGATGCTGATGTATACAGTAACTTGGGGTGGCGATTGCCATTATTTCAATGGGCGAACAGAGTCACCATTGGGGCTTTATGCCAAAACAGCACAGTCAGCTAAAAAAAAAAAAAAAAAAAGACCATACAGCCCAAAGGGGGTCTCCGAATTTGAAATAATTGCCATTTACTGCCCTACGTTTCGGTATATGTTGGCATGCCATTTTTTGTCAGGACGCCATCGGATACATCTAATGAGAGGCAAAACGCTGTGTTGATCTAGCCTAAGACTTCCTTGCCCCGTTCACTCTACAGAGATTCTCAGCGGAGATTCCAAAAGGAGATTTGTGGAGCAGTGTGAAAGCTGTGGAACTTTGGAACTGTGGAAATTCTGTAACAGAATTTCTAGCCAGGGGCGTAGCTATAGGGGGTGCCGAGGTAGCAGTTGAACGGGGGCCCTGGCACCTAAGGGGGCCCCAAACCCCATCTGCCCCATAAGAAACCAGTATAATAATTGGCACTGGGGGCCCTGTTGCAGATTTTGCATCTGGGCCCAGAAGCTACAAGTTCCTAGCCCAGAAGCTACTCTGTTCCTAGCTAAATTTCCATATTGGGAACTTACCCTTACACTCTGCAGTTTTTGCAGAGTGCGTCATAATGATTTAGATATTTTAAAGAGTACCTATCACCAAACTATACTTTTAATATATTGTTCCTTGTGTAATTATAAGACACTTTGCTATTTACTTGCTGTTAAAGGGGTACTCCAGTGGAAAACATTTTTTTTATCAACTGGTTCCAGAAAGTTAAACAACTTTGTAAATTACTTCTATTAAAAAATCTTAATTCTTCTAGTACTTATCAGCTGCTGTATGCACCACAGAAAGTTCTTTTCTCTTTGAATTTATTTTCTGTCTGACCTCTCTGCTGACACCTCGGTCCGTGTCAGGAACAGTCCAGAGCAGGAGAGGTTTACTATGGGGTTTGCTCCTACTCTGGACAGTTCCTGAGACAGACAGAGGTGTCAGCAGAGAGCACTGTGGTGAGACTGAAAAGAAATTCAAAAATCCAAAAACGTCCTGTGGAGCATACAGCTGCTGATAAGTACTGGAAGGATTAAGATGTCTTAATAGAAGTAATTTACAAATCTGTTTAACATTCTGGCACTAGATGATTTAAAAAAAATAAATAAAATTCCACCAGAGTACCCCTTAAAATTCTCAACCTTTCTATGTTTTTAATGTGATTAAAAAAAAAACAGCCACTAGGTGGCTCTGTTCTGTTCCCTGCACAAGTCAAACAGTTAACAGTTAGTTTTGTCTTCTCCCCGGCTGGCTGGAGACCAAACTCAGTAAGTGCGTGTGATGCATGGCGAGGCACAGCTTGCGCAGGCTTCAGGGACGCTGTACTTGTTGGGGAACGCCCACTTTCTCCAGCCGGGAGCTCACACAATCTGAACAAGGGGAAAGGTATGATACACAACTTTTTAAAGTTAGGAAAACATTTTTAAGAAGTAGGAGTAGATAGGGAATATAATCCTAGTTAGTTTAGAAAATATGATTTGATGACAGGTACTCTTTAAAGAAAACTACTTCTACTATTTTTGGAATCCACTCCTGGTGAAAAGAAATAGCATCTGTTCTTATCTAATTCATTATTATCCACAACTGGATTTGGCTTCAAAGCTTCAGCAAAAACTGCACAGTGTAAGAGCAGCCTAATGACAGCTATAAAGAATGTCAGCCAGGTAGATAATGACTCACAACATCGATAATACAGTCATGGCCGTAAATGTTGCCCCCCCTGAAATAAAAAAAACAAAAATAAAAAAGTATTTCTCACAGAAAAGAATTGCTATACACATGTGTTGTTTGTATTGGATCTAAACCAAAAAAGGAGGGAAAAAAGCAAATTGGACATAATGTCACCAAACTCCAAAAATGGGCTGGACAAAATTATTGGCACCCTTTCACAATTGTGGAAAAATAAGATTGTTTCAAGCATGTGATGCTCCTTAAAACTCATCTGGGGCAAGTAACAGATGTGGGCAATATAAAAGTCACACCTGAAAGCAGATAAAAAGGAGAGAAGTTCACTTAGTCTTTGCATTGCATGTCTGTGTGTGCCACTCTAAGCATGGACAACAGAAAGAGAAGAGAACTGTCGGAGGACTTGAGAACCAAAATTTGGGAAAAATGTCAACAATCTCAAGGTTACAAGTCCATCTCCAGAGATCTAGATTTGCCTTTGTCCACAGTGCGCTACATTATCAAGTCTGCAACCTATGGCACTGTAGCTAGTCTCCCTGGATGTGGACAGAAGAGAAAAATTGATAAAAGGTGTCAAGGCAGGATAGTCCGGATGGTGGATAAGCAGCCCCAAACAAGTTCCAAAGATATCTAAAGCTGTCCTGCAGTCTCAGGGAGCATCAGTGTCAGCGCAAACTATCCGTCAAAATTTTAATGAAATGAAACGCTATGGCAGGAGACCCAGGAGGGCCCAACTGCTGACGCAGAGATATAAAAAAAGCAAGACTATATTTTGCCAAAATGAACTTGAGTAAGCCAATATCCTTCTGGGAAAACGTCTTGTGGACAGATGAGACCAAGATAGAGCAATTTGATAAAGCACATCATTCTACTGTTTACCGAAAATGGAATGAGGCCTACAAAGAAAAGAACACAGTACCTACAGTGAAATATGGTGGAGGTTCAATTATGTTTTGGGATTGTTTGGCTGCCTCTGACACTGGGTGCCTTGAATGTGTGTAAGGCATCATGAAATCTGAGGATTACCAACGGATTCTGTACAGCACTGTACAGCCCAGTGTCAGAAACCTGGGTTTGCGTCCAGCAGGACAATGACCCCAACCATACGTCAAAAAGCACCCAGAAATGGATGGCAACAAAGTGCTGGAGAGTCCTGAAGTGGCCGGCAATGAGTCCAGATCTAAATCCCATTGAACACTTGTGGAGAAATCTTAAAATTGCTGTTGGGAAAAGACGCCTTCCAATAAGAGTGACCTGGAGCAGTTTGCAAAGGAAAAGTGGTTCAACATTCCGGCTGAGAGGTGTAAGAAGCTTATTGATGGTTATAGGAAGTGACTGATTTCAGTTATTTTTTCCAAAGGGTGTGCAACCAAATAGTAAGGGTGCCAATAATTTTGTGTAGCCCATTTTTGGAGTTTGGTGTGAGATTATGTCCATTTTTATTTTTTTCCTCCCTTATTTGGTTTAGTTCCAATACACACAAAGGGAATAAACATGTGTATAGCAAAACATGTCTTACTGCAATCCTTTTCTATGAGAAAAGGATTTTCCCCAAAAATTTCATTTTCCCCAAAAATTTCAGGGGTGCAAACATTTACGGTTATGACTATAACATATATCTATTTAGAAAGGCACAGCCCAGTATAATTGCAGTTTGATTGCTATTTAGCTGTAATACTGTGTGGCCATTAAAAATCCCTCTCACCGTCAGTGGGGTGTGGGCCACATTGCAGCTGCAGTGTGTGAACCCAGACCCAGTCTGAACATACTTTCAATTGTGTCTATGAGACTGTGTTCAGATGTTCAGGTTTTTTTTATTGCATCGTGGAATACAAAGCCAGGAATGGATTTGAAAGGTGAAGCAATCTCAGTATTTCTTTACATGTCCTTTATTTATGATCTGTTCATGGCTTTATTATTAATAATAACAAATTAAACACATCCTTAGAGCTCACAATCTAATGTTCCAAACTTAAAGGGGTACTCCATTCCCCAGCGTTCAGAACATCTAGTTCTGAAGGCTGGGTGCGGCCCCCTTGTGACGTCTCACCCCGCCCCCTCAATGCAAGTCTATGGGATGGGGTGTGACGGCTGTCACACTCCCTTCCATAAACTTGCATTGAGGGGGCTGGGTGTGACGTCACAAGGGGCTTGGCGTGACATCACGATGGGGTTCTGGTGACCCCCGGAGCCCACACCCATCGTTCGAAACTAAATGCTGGGGAGTGGAGTACCCCAGGAGATCTGCAGTAGTTGTTTTTCAGAATCCCCTGTGCCTGAGCTGCAAAAAGCAACAAAACTTTAACCTTTTGTCATGCCCCCTGCCATACACATGAATGGAGGGGGTGTGGCATGATGTCACGAAGGGGTGTGGCATTACGTAATGTCCCCATTCCCGGAAAGAAAGAGCTTACCGAGACTGAAGACACAGTCCCGCATAGAATGCGGGTGCTGCACGGAGATCGCGGGGGATCCCAGCAGCTGGACCCTCACGATCAGACATCTTATGCCCTATCCTTTGGATAGGGCATAAGATGTCTTTGGCCGGATAACCCCTTTAAAGTTTTACTGTATTGTTTCCACTCCTAGTTTTGGCTCTAAAATATTTAAACATAAAAACTTGATTGAAACAATAGGTAATTTTCTTATGACACATTCCCTTTAAGCAGCCAACGTAGAGAGACAGAACCACGTACATGAAGATTATACCTATGAAATCAGCCGATTTCTCTTCCACTCTATGGACACCTTAAGTACTCCTTCAATAAGCTTGTGTCCCTGGAGCCCTGTATTGTACTATGGTAACCAAGGAACAGACACAAACCTTCAGCCTGCCACCTCCCCCAATTCATGACTCTAAACACTAATCCATTTTGTAACCCCACAACCAGAACAAACACCCAGGGACCCCCCTTCCCCGACTCCTAGAGCTCTCTATTTAAAGAGGACAGTAAAGAAAACACGGGAAGGGGAGATGAGAAAGGGCAGCTTTATATGTCCCCCTGAGCCCAGGCCCGCAGTGAAGTGCTGCTCTTGTATGTTACGTATTTTGGGAGTGGAGAAAAGACAGGAATTGCTGAGAGGAGGACACAGTCAGCCTCTTACTAAGCCCTGCATTCACTCGCCCCAAACACTGCCTCATTCATAACCTCCCAAACCTGGAATCTGTACCCGGAATATTCACCCAGAGCAGGGAGGGTACCAGCTGGAAGTACAGGACATTGACAGGGAGGGAAATTACACATAGCAAGACGTGGACAATATGTTCTGTATACAGAAAGTGACTTCACTAAGATGCATTACAGATACAATAAACTATAAAATATGTTCTATTATATCTACAGTGTATATATTATACACTATCTATATCTATCTCATCTCTGGGTTACATATTTTTTTCTTAATCATTTTCTGTAACTTTGAGTTTATATCCATTTTCTTTTGCTTCACTGAAATACTACAATTTTCTATAACTACTTCCCTATAACGTGTCCCCTTTTACATGCTATAACTATAGACTGAAGCGGGGTGGATTTCTATACAGTAAGTACTGTGTGGCTCCTTTAATAGCAACCATCTTGGATAATACCCACTCAGTCTTCTATGACACATCATAAATAGAAAGTAATTTTCCCTGGAAAAATAAACATCCCATACATCAACTTTCCTGCAGTCAGACAAGGCTCATTCACACACAGTTTGCAGGGTTGTTTCCAATACTCCATTAAACATTGTGACATCTTTTATCCTACGTAGAGAATTCTAACCATCACCTGAAGACTGCTGGGTCACCAGCTGGGGCTGGGAAGGAGAAGGCAGGAAACATAGAGGCTAGGCTGGATACCATGTCTGAGAGTTTCACAAATTTTATATATATATTTTTAGTTTTAAACATTCACCATTTTCAGGATCTAATGCCATCGGTAAAGTTGTTTCTTCCCCAGAAGAAGCATTGAGCGAAATACATGATGAGGTGGCGGGCTCTGGTCCGTATGAGTACTCTATCATTATTTGTCTTACCTGTACCACGAGCCACACCAGAGAGGCAGCGGGACATTAGGTAGGTAAACAGGTGGCTCAGAAGCTGGTGTAGGAAGGAGGGGTTTGGGTTCATAGAGAACTGGGCCGACTTCGCTGTCGGATACCGGCTCTACCGTAGGGACGGGCTGCACCTCAATGGGGAGGGTGCAGCTGTGCTTGGGGAGAAGATGGCTAGAAGGGTGGATGTGTGTTTAAACTAGGGATGGGGGGGGGGGGGGGGAGGGAACCTACAACTTAGAGGGGGAAGATAGTGTAGATAGAGGGGGGACTTATTACTGTACCTTGGGGTGGAGAGGAGGGAGGGGTTAGAATAGTTAATAGGGATAGGCTTCATAGGAAGAAAAACCATACACCTTTGAATTGCATGTTGACTAATGCCAGAAGTCTGACCAATAAAACAGAGGAACTGGAGTGGGTGATGTCTGAGGAGAATTATAACAGTGGGTATAACAGAGACTTGGTTGGATGATAGCTGTGACTGGGTGGTCAACATACAGGGATATAGTCTATTCAGGAAGGAACGGCCAAAACGTCTTTATGTGAAATCGGGTCTGAAGGCCGCACTGCGGGAGGATATATGGGAGGGAAACAATAATGTGGAGTCATTATTGGTAGAAATATATAGATATGAAAATAAAAAAATTCTGATTTGTTAGGGGTTTGTTATAAGCCACCAAACATAATGGAAGAGGCAGAAGATCAATTACTGAGGCAAATAAACAAGGCAGCAAAGCAGAATGAGGTGATAATAATGGGGGACTTTAACTATCCTGATATAAATTGGGAGATTGAGTCCTGTGAATCCCATAAAGGAAACAAGTTTCTGACTATAGCTAAAGACAATTATCTGTCCCAAATGGTGCAGGGCCCGACCAGAGGGGGCGCCCTACTAGACTTAATATTAACCAACAGACCTGACAGAGTAACTAATGTGCAAGTAGAAGGACATCTAGGAAATAGTGATCTTATTATAATACATTATAACTTGTTCTTCAATAAGGGAATCTCTCGAGGGGCCACAAAAACAATTAACTTTAGGAATGCAAGGTTTGATCAACTCAGAGAAGCCCTTAACATAAAATGGGATAATGTCCTCAAAAACAAGAATACTAACACTAAATGGGAGACTTTTAAAAATATCTTTTTATAGACAGATAAAAGCAGCAAAAATAGAGACAGAAAGACTTATTGCCAAAGAGAGTAAAACTAACCCCCAAAATGGGTTTTTTAACTATATAAATAACAAAAAGGTTAAAATTGAAAGTGTTGGCCCTTTAAAAAATGATGATTTGTGTAAGCTAATATATTACACAAATTCTTCTCCACTGTATTCACCGAGGAAAATAAATGCCAGGTGAAATACAGCGAGATAAGGTAAACTCCCCAGTATAGGTCACCTGTCCAACCCAGGAAGAAGTACAGTGCCGCCTACAAAAAATCTAAATAGACAAATCACCAGGTCCAGTTGGCATTCATCCCTGTGTTCTAAAGGAATAAATGTAATAGACAGACCCCTATTTTTAATATTCAGGGACTCTATAGTGACAGGGACTGTTCCCCAGGACTTGCGCATGGCAAATGTGGTGCCAATATTTAAAAAGGGTCAAAAGGTGACCCTGGAAATTATAGGCTTGTCAGTTTAACCTCTGTTGTATGTAAATTGTTTGAGGGATGCTATTTTGGAGTATCTTGATAAAAATTAATGTATGACCCCCATATCAGCATGGCTTTATGAGGATCCTGTCAAACTAACCCGATCAGCTTTTATGAGGAGGTGAGTTCCAGACTGGACCAGGGGCAATCGTTGGATGTCGTATATCTGGATTTTTCCAAAGCATTTGATACGGTGCCACATTAAAGTTTGGTGCATAAAATGAGAAGGATTGGCCTGGGGGAGAATGTGTGTAAGTGGGTAAGTTACTGGCTCAGTGATATGAAACAAAGGGTGGTTATTAATGGTACTTATTCTGATTGGGTGACTGTTACTAGTGGGGTACCACAGGAGTCCGTCTTGGGTCCTGTCCTATTTAATATATTTATTAATGATCTTGTAGAGGGGTTGAATAGTAAGTAAAGTAGCAATCTTTGCAGATGATACTAATCTCTGTAAAGCGGTAAACACTATAGAGGACAGTGTACTGTTACAAATGGATCTGAATAGGTTGGAGGTTTGGGCTGGGAAGTGGCAGATGAGGTTCAACACTGATAAATGTAAGGTAATGCACATGGGGAAGAAAAATCCGGGCTGGGATTATGTATTAAATGGAAGAACACTTGGGACAACTGACATGGAAAAGGACTTGGGAGTCTTAGTTAATAGTAAATTTAGCTGTAGTGACCAGTGTCGGGCAGCTGCTGACAAGGCAAATAAAATCATGGGGTGCATCAATAGGGGCATAGATGCCCATGACAAGAAAATAATTCTACTAGTCAGACCACACATAGAATACTGTGTATACCGCAAGAATTCTTCTTTTTTTTCTTCTTTCTATAACTCTTTTTGTTTCTTGTTAAAATGAATGTTTTATTGAAAAATAAAATGATAAATAAACAAAAAAAAACAAAATAAAAAAAAAAGAATACTGTGGAGCTGGAGAGGGTTCAAAGACGGAGGGTAATACGGGGAATGGGAGGACTACAGTACCCAGAAAGATTATCAGAATTAGGGTTATTTAGTTTAGAAAAAAGAAGGCTTAGGGGAGACCTAATAACTATGTATAAATATATCAGGGGACAGTACAGAGATCTCTCCCATGATCTATTTATACCCAGGACTGTATAACAAGGGGGCATCCTCTATGTTTAGAGGAAAGAAGGTTTCTACACCAGCACAGATGGAGGTTCTTTACTGTAAGAATTCTCTCCCGGAGGAGGTGGTCATGGTGAACTCTATAAAAAGAATTTAAAAGGGGTCTGGATGCATTTTTGGAGAATAATAACATCGCTGCATATTAGATTTATAGGGACAAAACATTGATCCAGGGATTTATTCTGATTGCCATATTTGGAGTCGGGAAGGAATTTTTTACCTCTAGTATGAGGGTTTTTTGCCTTTCTCTGGATCAGCTCAGTAGGGACTCTTTAGGGATATAGGTAGAACTTAATGGACTCTGGTCTTTTCTCAACCTTATGAACTATGTTACTAGCAGTATATATTTGCAATATTCTTTTTTTTTTCTTCACAGTACACATCACAGTGATCATCCCTCTCTGCTTCCAGCTTGTGTAGTGTAAAGAAGGCTGTAATACTACTGTGTGAGACTGGCGTGCGAATTTTCGCATATGTGAAAATAAACCGCAAATATTACGAATAGGCAAATTTTGCGAATATATGACGAATATTTGTCCATATATTCGCGAAATATCGCAAATTCGAATATGACCTATGCCGCTCAACACTATACTATGTTAATTCGGGTAGAAAAACAGGCATGGTGCACATCTACAATCTTGTATAATGATCTGATTGCTTCTCAGCATAATATCAAAAACTAACAGGTTGTTAGTATACATTTTTGATCAAAAAGTACAAGCCCACTCGCCACGTCAAGGCCACCTATTTAGAGTGGGTCCCTAACATCCCTAGCATAAAATGGCGCAGCACCGAGCGGCGACCACCACCGCCGCGACACCAATGCCCACAGGGGGGAACGACCCACCGGCAGAGCGGCCCCAATGCCACCCAAACCAGTCTATGGGCCGCACCCCCCCCGCAGACACGGCGCCACGGCAGCAACGGACACCGCACAGCACCACACCAGTGTGAACAAGGTGTAATGGCTCACTTACCATGCTCTCCCAGTCAGACTGGGAGGCTGCTAGGAAAGAAATGACCCATGTGTAGCTAACTACTACTTATATAGGGTTGGGCTGAGGGGGTGGGGAAGAGTGCAGACAACATGTTAAAAAAAAAAAAAAAAGAGGGGATAGAAATCACAGTGTGAATTCGGGTAGAAAAACAGACATGGTGCACATCTACAATCTTGTATAATGATCTGATTGCTTCTCAGCATAATATCAAAAACTAACAGGTTGTTAGTATACATTTTTGATCAAAAAGTACAAGCCCACTCGCCACGTCAAGGCCACCTATTTAGAGTGGGTCCCTAACATCCCTAGCATAAAATGGCGCAGCACCGAGCGGCGACCACCACCGCCGCGACACCAATGCCCACAGGGGGAACGACCCACCGGCAGAGCGGCCCCAATGCCACCCAAACCAGTCTATGGGCCGCACCCCCCCGCAGACACGGCGCCACGGCAGCAACGGACACCGCACAGCACCACACCAGTGTGAACAAGGTGTAATGGCTCACTTACCATGCTCTCCCAGTCAGACTGGGAGGCTGCTAGGAAAGAAATGACCCATGTGTAGCTAACTACTACTTATATAGGGTTGGGCTGAGGGGGTGGGGAAGAGTGTAGACAACATGTTAAAAAAAAAAAAAAAAAAAGAGGGGATAGAAATCACAGTGTGAATGCGGGGGGGGGGGGGGGGTGCGGCCCATAGACTGGTTTGAGTGGCATTGGGGCCGCTCTGCCGGTGGGTCGTTCCCCCCTGTGGGCATTGGTGTCGCGGCGGTGGTGGTCGCCGCTCGGTGCTGCGCCATTTTATGCTAGGGACGTTAGGGACCCACTCTAAATAGGTGGCCTTGACGTGGCGAGTGGGCTTGTACTTTTTGATCAAAAATGTATACTAACAGCCTGTTAGTTTTTGATATTATGCTGAGAAGCAATCAGATCATTATACAAGATTGTAGATGTGCACCATGTCTGTTTTTCTACCCGAATTCACACTATACTATGTTACTTTGTACTGTTGTATGGGCTGTGTATATTGGGGCTATATTTAGTTATCCAGGCCAGTACTGTAGGAATTAAGCATTTCTGGGTTATGCATTTACAAATATAAATAAATATACGATCTTGGCGCTTCCTTGTCTATTGGTGTAAACTGCATTACCCTTACTGCTGCTGGGTATATACAGTGTTTAAAAAAATAAAATAAAGGGAACACTAAGATAACACATCCTAGATCTGAATGAATGAACTAATGGTATGAAATACTTTCGTCTTTACATAGTTGGATGTGCTGACAACAAAATCACACAAATTATCAATGGAAATCAAATTTATCAACTCATGGAGGTCTGGATATGGAGTCACACTCAAAATCAAAGTGGAAAACCGCACTACAGGCTGATCCAACTTTGATGTAATGTCCTTAAAACAAGTCAAAATGAGGCTCAGTAGTGTGTGTGGCCTCCACGTGCCCGTATGACCTCCCTACAATGCCTGGGCATGCTCCTGATGAGGTGGCAGATGGTCTCCTGAGGGATGTCCTCCCAGACCTGAATAAAGCATCTGCCAACTCCTGGACAGTCTGTGGTGCAATGTGGCGTTGGTGGATGGAGCAAGACATGATGTCCCAGAGGTGCTCAATCAGATTCAGGTCTTGGGAACGGGTGGGCCAGTCCATAGCGTCAATGCCTTTCTCTTGCAGGAACTGCTGACACACTCCAGCCACATGAGGTCTAGCATTGTCTTTTTATTAGGAGGAACCCAGGGCCAACCGCACCAGCATATGGTCTCACAAGGGGTCTGAGGATCTCATCTTGGTACCTAATGGCAGTCAGGCTACCTCTGGCAAGCATGTGGAGGGCTGTGCGCCCCACAAAGAAATGCCACCCCACACAATTACTGACCCACCGCCAAACTGGTCATGCTGGAGGATGTTGCAGGCATCAGAACATTTTCCACAGTGTCTCCAAACTCTGTCACGTCTGTCACATGTGCTCAGTGTGAACCTGCTTTCATCTGTGAAGAGCACAGGACGCCAGTGGTGAATTTGCCAATCTTGGTGTTCTCTGGCAAATGCCAAATGTCCTGCACGGTGTTGGGATGAAAGCACAACCCCCACCTGTGGACGTCGGGCCCTCATACCACCCTCATAGAGTCTGTTTCTGACCGTTTGAGTGGACACATGCACATTTGTGGCCTGCTGGAGGTCATTTTGCCGGGCTCTGGCAGTGCTCCTCCTGCTACTCCTTGAACAAACATGGTAGCTAGCGGTCCTGCTGCTGGGTTGTTGCCCTCCTACGGCCTCCTCCACATCTCCTGATGTACTGGCCTGTCTCCTGGTAGCGCCTCCATGCTCTGGACACTACGCTGACAGACACAACAAACCTTCTTGCCACAGCTCACATTGATGTGCCATCCTGGATGAGCTGCACTACCTGAGCCACTTGTGTGGGTTGTAGACTATGTCTCATGCTACCACTAGAGTGAAAGCACCTCCTGCATTCAAAAGTGACCAAAACATAAGCCAGGAAGTATAGGAACCGAGAAGTGGTCTGTGGTCACCACCTGCAGAATCACTCCTTTATTCGGGGTGTCTTGCTAATTGCCTATAATTTCCATGTGTTGTCTGTTCCATTTGCACAACAGCATGTGAAATTGATTGTCAATCAGTGTTGCTTCCTGAGTGGACAGTGTGATTTCACAGAAGTGTGATTGACTTGGCGTTACATTGTGTTGCTTAAGTGTTCCCTTTATTTTTTTGAGGAATGTACTATGGGTCCCTGTTTACCATAGATGTGTACTGGAGTACTAGTAAAATCAATAAATAAACATTTACCAACGCTGAAAGGGTTAATAATAGAGATACTTTTATTGATGAATGCTGATGTAATCTGTAGATAGTGGTAATAATCCTCAATGTGTCAATGGTCTAGATAAAAATAAAATGAATGTGTGTATAATGAGCTGTAGTGCCCGGGTATACCTACAGGTAGATGTACAATGTGATGCACTTACACAACGTTGTGCTCACCTCTATGTATGCAAAGAACAGAGAGTGATATCCTGGATAAATAAATGAAAGGGTTAAGTAGAAAAGCACAAGAATGGGACTTGCAAGTTATTCGCTTGGTAAATAGTCCGTACCCTTTAAATATTGATGACAGTTGTAGTGCAAGGTAGTTGTAGATCTATCGTTGCGGTGCAATGTGCTGCAGATTCGCACCTTCAATAAAGTGCCTGGTGCAATGTTCTGCCGATAGGCTTCTGCTTCGGTGGCCCCTAGTTTTTTAACATTTATACTGAAGTATAATCCTGGATATGTAGTTACGCTATGATGCACTGCAGATCCGTGAGTTCCTGCAGCAACTGCTATGGATCAGGTGAACATTTGGTAGGTGACGTCACTCACAAGTGTTCACCTGACCAATAGCATTTGTAGAACGCACCTCTCTCCTATGTAATAGGCCAGTAAAGCAGAAATCTCTCTGCAGAACATCGCACCAGGCACTTTATTTAAGGTGAGGATCTGCAGTGCATCATACCGCAACTACACATCCGGGATTATACTACAGTTTAAATGTTAAAAAAACACTAGGGGCCGCCAGAGCAGAAGCCGATCAGCAGAACATCGCACCAGGCACTTTATTGAAGGTGCAAATCTGCAGCACATTGCACAGCATTGATAAATCTACAACTACCCTGCACTACAACTGTCATCAATATTTAAGGGACTATTTACCAAGCGAATAACTTAAGCCTTTCATTTATTTACAACCTATCCAAAGAAGGGAACCACTGCAAAAAGCGGACCAAGTAGAATTAATAATATTCTATTAGGTATACAAAAAAAAACAATGTAAACATTGGAAAAAATGCATAAAAAACACAAAAATGGTGTGGACACAGACAAAAACGTGGGGGACTGGGGAGAGGGGGGAGGACAAAACTAATTGGGTATAAGCAGCAAAAGTCCAGTGCAAATCCTGCAATAAAGTGCAGACACAAAAAGAGTATATAAATATATACACACACAAGCAATGTAAAAATATGCAGATGATTGAATGGACACTAACGTGTCTAATGTAAAGTGCAAGATGTGTCTAGCAGCAACCTTCAAAGAGGGAAAATAATCCAGCACAAGTGTGCAAATATGCAATATTAAACAGCAGTATGGATAATGTATTGCAAGTGCAAGCGGGATGAAGGTGCATTTAAAGCACAAAGTCAAAACCGGCCCGGGGACCGTGAAAAGGACTTGCTGGTAAGGTAAGAGTAAGAGATGAGACCCCCCCCTGTAGATTCCCCAGTCACCCACCACACCTCCGACGCGTTTCGCCCAAGCGGGGCTTTGTCCAGGAGTCATTCATTTATTTCTTTATCCAGGATATCAGTCTCTGTTCTGTGCATACATAGAGGTGAGCACAACGTTGTGTAAGTGCATCACATTGTACATCTACCTGTAGGTATACCCGGGCACTACAGCTCATTATACACACATTCATTTTATTTTTATCTAGACACATTGAGGATTATTACCACTATCTACAGATTACATTAGCATTCAACAATAAAAGTATCTCTATTTTTTAACCCTTTCAGCGCTGGTATATGTTTATTTATAGCATTTACATATAGACGCATGCAATGCTTTAGCTTTGCATAAATACATGTAACATATTTATAGTATGTACTCATCAGCCATCTTGACCTATTCCTCTGAGTTCAGATCCGATCTATTTAAGTGTTTTTATTGTGCATTTTTGTATTTTTTCCCCTTTATGAATATTGGTCTTGCTCATTTGTTGGGATCCCAGTATGTATTGTAGGTGTGGCATTTAAGTGGTTTGGGGTCCTACGGTACATTTATAAGTAGCCCATAGTAGGTGTTATGTACGGCATCCATTTTACAGTCGTCAGCTGTAATTCCGTCCTGCGTCAGGCGAAACAGCGTCCCGCCCCCTTCCTCGGACCAATGTCCATCAGTCATTAGCTGCAACTCTGTCCCCCATCAGGCAAAACAGCGTCCCGCCTCCTCCCTCACACCAATCGCCGTCATCCATCAGCCACAACTCCCTCCTCCCAAATTCCCTTGTCCAAAACGCCATCATCCCTCACATGATTCTCCCTCAGACGAAACTTCCTGCTGCATAGCAGAGCCGACGCTGCACAGCATGTATAGCACAGTCGAAACTGTGAAACTTGCACGTGTACTACAGACACTACATGTTCTACAGAGTCTGTATAGCAGAGCCTGAATAGCATGTATAGCGGAACCCGTATAGCAGAGAGCCGACACTGATTTGGCTCTGCTATACGGCAGGAAGTTTTTCATTTGAGGGATGACAGAGTTTCGGATGAGGGAGATCTGGATGACGGCGTTTCGGATGAGGGAGTTTTGGCTGATGACTGTTTCGTCTTACGTGGGACGGAGTTATGGCTAACGACTGACAATGTCCTAAAATGGACACCGTAATTATGGTCTATTGCAATGTGTCAGTAATAACAAGACATAACAGCATCTATAAAGGCTTGTAAAAAAATTCTAAATAATGCAAAAATGCAACGTTTTAACCTGCATAGGGAGCAAAAGCTTGACAAAGACACCTGTGCGGGTTGAAACATTTGCATTTTTGTATTATGGAGGAATACATTTTTATTTTTCCTATTTTTCACAACAAACTTGGATGGTACAGGACCCCCCGAATATGTCTATTACTGTCGTGTTTGATATCGGTGTCTCTATGGTGTTGTAAATGAGCTTGTCACACTAAGAGGAATCATGTCAAGAAAAGCATTCTCCAGATATGAAGGATCTTTCCGAGGCTCCAGAATACTGATCCCAGAATATAAAAAAATCATTATTCACAAACAATGTAACATCCTAACTACCGGTGAGACAGATCCCTCATTACAGATGAACAGACGCCAGATGGTCCTGAGCGATAATTTATAGATAGAACTTTCCAGAGCTGACATCATGTCCCTCATAGACAGAGAGATGAATGCCGAAATCTTACATCTCTGTACAGGGCCTCGCTGGAAACTGAGAATTAGAGAAATATCAGTAATAGATAAAGTCTTATCAGCCAGTCACATAGAAATCCTATTTGGCTTCTATGATGTATCTTATTTTTTCGGAAAGCTAGGTTTCACCCAACATGGCAAAGACTTCCAAACATACTGATAGGTTTAGGCTATGTTTCTACTTGTTTTTTTTCCCTGCATTTTTTTTGTTTGAAAAAAAAAAAAAAAAACACAAGAAAAACCGCCTGAAAAAACGGCAGTGCAATTTTCTGTGTCTGGCGTTTTTTCTTGCATTTTTCTTTTGAAGGGAAATTGCATTTTTGGCCTCTTTGACCTTTTTTTCAAAATTTGTTGGGTACCAAAAAAAAAATAATAATTATAAAAAGGATGCAGTAGGGATGGAAAAAAATGTATTTAACGAAATTTATATTTTTTAGAACGAAATTTTTATAAATTTTTAATAAAGTGTGTGTTTCACTTTTCTCCTCAATTTTTTAGGTATTACTACTACTCCCAGCATTGGACAGACTGTTCCATGATGGGAGTAGTAGTACCTGTACTAATAGACATATGGCCCCGGGTGTCACTCCTGACCCCCGCTGTGATCCTCCTGTATAATATATAGATGAGGCCGGCAGCTCTTCTATGGTCCCCTGCACTGACGTATATATACAGGGAGTAGTAGTACCTGTACTAATAGACATATGGCCCCGGGTGTCACTCCTGACCCCCGCTGTGATCCTCCTGTATAATATATAGATGAGGCCGGCAGCTCTTCTATGGTCCCCTGCACTGACGTATATATACATCTATATACACCTCTGATTGGCTGGAACCATCTGGCCAATCACAGCTCTCTGCGGGAAATATGAGTAGGTGTATATATACACGTCAGTGCAGGGGACCATAGAAGAGCGGCCGGCCGCATCTATACATTATACAGGAGGATTGCAATGGACCCAGGGCGATATGTCAATCAGTACAGGTACTACTACTCCCATCATGAAACAGTGTGTTCCATGCTGGGTGTAGTAGTACTACCTAAAAAATGTAAAAAATAAAGAGAAAAAATGTGAAAAACACACACTACATTTTTATTATTGTCGCCTACATTTTTAGTGCCCTGCCCGCCCACATAAATTGATCCCTGTTTAAAAATTAATAAAAATTTTGTTATAAAAAAGTGACATTTCGTTAGATACAATTTTTTCTTCACTACTGTATCTTTTCTTTTTTTTTTTTCTTTAATGGTACCCTAAAAATTTTTATTAAAAAAGGTATCTCCATCACTTTTTTTTTGGAACTCTAAAGTCCAAAAAAGAATAAAAAAACGCCTGCAAAAGCGCCAAATTTAAAACCCACATGTCATTTTTCTTGACATCTTTTTTCCCCCATAGACTTCTATGGGAGAAAAACGCCACTATTTAAAAAAATAAAATAAAAAAAAAACGCCAGTGGCTCAACATGCTGCGACTTTGGAAAACCGCCAAGGACCTGAAAAACGCCAAAAGGATTTAAAAAACGCCAAAATGAAAAACGGCAAGTGGAAAAAGAATTTAGTGATTTCTCATTGATTTACAGATAACATCTGTCCGCAGCATTTTTGGCCAAAAACTTAGCCTTAGATTGTGAGCCCCAATGGGGACAGGGACCAATTTGACTGTACAACGCTGCGGAATTTGTGTGCGCTATTTAAATAGTTATTATTATTATTGTTATATGGCCTCTATCACTCTATAATAGATGGTCCAGAACCCTGTACAGGTATTCGATTCCATTATGTACTTTCTAAATATTACTGCCTAGTTAGTTTAGTCTTTTGTGAACGATGAGCTTTCCTAGAATGCTGAATAGAAACTTTACCCAGTTGATATATTTCCCAATATAAATGCATTACTAGCTGACATTGCAATACAGAAATCTATGAACGCTTTGAGGCTTTATATTCCGAATAGCAACTCAATTCAAGTATGCAGTGACAGATTCCCATTCCCAATACTACTGTATATTTAGTCAGTTTTGTTTCTTTCTGGGAAAGCTTTAAAGCAGTGGTCTCAAACGGTGGCCCTCCTGATGTTTCAAAACTTCAACTCCCAGCATGCCTGGACAGCCAACGGCCAACGGCTGTCCAGGCATGCTGGGAGTTGAAGTTTTGCAACATGTGGAGGGCCACCGTTTGAGACCACTGTTAAAGGGGTACTCCGGTGAAAACCTTTTTTCTTTTAAATCAACTGGTGGCAGAAAGTTAAACATATTTGTAAATTACATCTATTAAAAAATCTTAATCCTTCCAGTACTTATTAGCTGCTGAATGCTACAGAGGAAATTCCTTTCTTTTTGAAACACTGATGACATCACGAGCACAGTGCTCTCTGCTGACATCTCTGTCCATTTTAGCAACCATGCATAGCAGGTGTATGCTAAGGGCAGCATGGTGGCTCAGTGGTTAGCACTGCTGCCTTGCAGTGCTGGGGACTTGGGTTCAAATCCCACTAAGGACAACAATAAATAAAGCGTTATTATTATTATAATAACGTCAGCAGAGAGAACTGTGCTCGTGATGTCATCAGTGAGCATTCCAAAAAGACAAGAATTTCCTCTGTAGTATTTAGCAGCTAATAAGTACAGGAAGGATTAAGATTTTTTAATAGAAGTAATTTACAAATATGTTTAACTTTCTGCCACCAGTTGATTTAAAAGAAAAAAAGGTTTTCAACGGAGTACCCCTTTAAAGCAACACTGTGAGCTTCGGCTTTCAACCAACTTTCCCAAAATCCAGACAACAACTCTTCCCAGTTATAAGTGATAGATTACATTGGCTATTAAGAAATCTGGGAAAGCTTTTTGACAATCTTGGTTTGATACTGGATGTTACCAGGGGGAATGCCAATTTTTTATAAAAAAATCTAAAAAAATACAGAAAAATTAATGTAAATTAAAGTGTAAAAAATCTATACATTATAATGTATGCTATATACCGGCCACCACAGATAAATTTATATTAGAGACTGTAACCCCTATTTATGAATTCATACTATATATTGGCCCCTTACATATGAATTTATACAATATACTGGCCTCCACATATGAATTTCTACTATATATTGGCCTAACATAATAATTTATACAATATACTGGCCCCCCGCACATACAGTTATACTATAGTGTGGACCAAAAGTTTGGGCACTCCAGGTAAAAATTTGTATTAATGTGCATAAAGAAGCCAAGGAAAGATGGAAAAATCTCCAAATCTCAAATTACAGATTAGACATTCTTATAATATGTCAACAAAAGTTAGATTTTATTTCCATCATTTACACTTTCAAAATAACAGAAAACAAAAAAATGGCGTCTGCAAAAATTTGGGCACCCTTCAGAATTTATAGTATGCACTGCCCCTTTTGCAAAGCTGAGACCTGCCAGTGTCATGGATTGTTCTCAATCATCATCTGGGAAGACCAGGTGATGTCAATCTCAAAGGTTTTAAATGCCCAGACTCATCTGAACTTGCCCCAACAATCAGCACCATGGGTTCTTCTAAGCAGTTGTCTAGAAATCTGAAACTGAAAATAGTTGACGCTCACAAAGCTGGAGAAGGCTATAAGAAGATAGCAAAACGTTTTCAGATGTCAATATCCTCTGTTCGGAATGTAATTAAGAAATGGCAGTCATCAGGAACAGTGGAAGTTAAAGCAAGATCTGGATGACCAAGAAAAATATCAGACAGAACAGCTCGCAGGATTGTGAGAAAAACTATTTAAAACCCACGTTTGACTGCACAATCCCTCCAGAAAGATCTGGCAGACACAGGAGTTGTGGTACACTATTCCACTATAAAGAGATACTTGTATAAATATGGTCTTCATAGAAGAGTCATCAGAAGAAAACCTCTTCTACGTCCTCATCACAAAAATCAGTGTTTGAACTTTGCAAATGAACCTATAGACAAGCCTGATGCATTTTGGAAACATTTTCTGTGGACCGATGAGGTTAAAATTGAACTTTTGGGCCGGAATGAGCAAAGGTACATTTGGAGAAGAAGGGGAACAGATTTTAATGAAAAGAACCTCTGTCCAACTGTTAAGCATGGGCGTGGATCAATCATGCTTTGGGGTTGTATTGCAGCCAGTGGCACAGGGAACATCTCACGAGTAGAAGGAAAAATGGATTCAATAAAATGTCAGCAAATTTTGGATGCTAACTTGATGTAATCTGTGAAAAAGCTGAAGTTAAAGAGAGGATGGCTTCTACAAATGGATAATGATCATAAACACACCTCAAAATCAACGGGGGATTACATCAAGAGGCGTAAACTGAAGGTTTTGCCATGGCCTTCACAATGTACTGACCTCTATGAAAATCTATGGCTAGACCTTAAAAGAGCAGTGCATGACAGACAGCCCAGAAATCTCAAAGAACTGGAAGACTTTTGTAAGGAAGAATGGGCAAAGATACCTCAAACAAGAATTGAAAGACTCTTGGCTGGCTAAAAAAAAGCATTTACAAGGTATGATACTTGCCAAAGGGGGCAGTACAAGATATTAATTCTGCAGGGTGCCCATTTTTTTGTTTTATGTTATTTTGAAAGTGTAAATGATGGAAGTAAAATCTAACTTTTGTTGACATATTATAAGAATGTCTAATCTGTAATTTTATGCCTTTTGGAGATTTTTACATCTTTCCTTGGCTTCTTTATGCACATTAATAATTTTTTTTACCTGGGGTGCCCAAACCTTTGATCCCCACTGTATAGACTGTAACCCCATATAATAATTTTTATTTACTGACCCCTGCATATGAATTCATACTATATGACATACCTTATATTTTGACGATTTTGGCTTGGTGGATGAACAGCGGGTCTTCCTGGAGTGGGAGGGCAGTCAGGGGCCTTGAGATTCATATGGAGCCAGGATGTGGGACCCCCCTCAAGGACTGTTAATGGGGGGAGCACTGAGCCCTAAAATAGGGGAACACTATGGGGGACAACGGGCCGTAACTGGGGAAGACAGGTGGGGTACAGAGGCCCGTAATATGGGGTACAGTGGGCCAGAAAATTATAAAACGTAATAAAACAGGATATGTTCCCTGAATGATGACCCAGAGCATAGCCAAAACTAAAAAAAATATGCCCGCCCCAAACCCTATGCTCTGAATCATCATTCTGGGAACGTGATGTGTGTGGCCGTCCCTAACCTGTTGCCTCAAATGCGCACCCGCTCAGGTGGAGAGAGAGCGCTGCGCATTTGAGGCAACATAAAAAAGTCTCTGATGATAGTGACTCAGTGACCTATGACCCATTTCTGAAAAAACACCCCCAGAGGTCTTATCAGGTTCTTTTTTTTTCAGTTTTTTTGGGCAATTTAGTGGTTTATGGGGGTTAAAATTTGGAATGTACTCTGGACTTTGTACATTGGTCAAATTATGGAAAATTAAAATGTAAAGGGAAAATTTAGTGCTCCATGGAAGTGTGATACTCCCTGAAGCAGCCTATGCAGAGGCCCGGATTATCTGGGCATGTGTCACACTGATACGTGGTGTCCTTCCGTCTCCCCTTCTTGTGACACACTCTGCCTCTTTTCTGGGATCGTCCCGACTTTCCACTGTGGGGGACCTCACCTGGAAAGTGTTGGCCTGGGACAATCCTGGCGCCTACAACTCCAGACCCTTGGGAAGTCCAGCCTAATCTTTCCCGGTTGCCAAAGATCAGGAACCTTAGGACTTCTTCTTGGTACTGGAGGAATGTCCCTGTATTGCCAGCGTACTGGGATAGTACAAAAGCGTTGTACATGGCAACCTGTACTATGTAGACCGCAACTTTTTTGTACCATGCCCGCGTTTTCCGCATGTATGTAGTGTGGTGCTTGGTGTAATACTTTATATAACGGTGTGTGATTATCACTCACACACCGTTATAATGGGGAAAAAAACACGCTGCGGCCAAAAAAAAGGGGTGGCGCACGCAGCGCCCTGAACCCCTAATAGGTCCCGGGTGACACTGATCACAGGACCCTAGGGGCCTATTAGGGGGTCAGGTGGGGGGGGGTATTTTTTTATTTTTTTACTTTTATGTTACTTTCACTTTCAGTTTACCTACCTTTCCCTAAGGGACACACTTTCCCTGCACTAGGGGGGCAATCGTCTTCTGTGAGGGGGCTCTGGAGCACAGAGGCGGGGGTCCCGGTCCTCTTCACACAGCTTTGCCCGCTGACTGAACTCAGCGAGTGCGCAGAGCTGCGTGAGAGGTCCGTTAACCCCTCCTCTGCCACGCTGCTATTGGCCAGACGATCGCCGGCCAATAGCAGCGTTGCTGGGGCGGTGACAGTATTGTCACCGCTCCCAGCAACCGAAGGTGATTGGTGGTGTAGCGTACACCGCTGATCACCTTCTTTTTTGCGGGAATTCGGGTCACCCGGAATCGGAGAAGATCGCTTGATTTCACAAGCGATCTGTGACGATCGCAGATATGTGGGGGTCCCGGGACCCACCTCGGTGTCTGCCATGGATCCCTGCTGAAGGATTTCAGCAGAGATCCGCTTCCGATCTCCGCCGGGTGAGCGGCGGAGACCAGGAAAAGACCATGACGTATGCATACGTCATGGGTCCTTAAGACCCAGGGTGTGATGACGTATGCATACGTCATGGGTCCTTAAGGGGTTAAGAGGTTAAAGGGGTTCTCCGGTGAAAACCTTTTTTCTTTTTAAATCAACTGGTGCCAGAAAGTAAAACAGATTTGTAAATTACTTCTATTAAAAAATCGTAATCCTTCCTGTACTTATTAGCTGCTGAATACTACAGTGGAAATTCTTTTCCGTTTGAAACACAGAGCTGTCTGCTGACATCTCTGTCCATTTTACGAAGTGTCCATAGTAAAACGAAATCCCCATAGCATACATATGCTGTTCTGGACAGTTCCTAAAATGGACAGAGATGTCAGCAGAGAGCACTGTGTTCATGAGGTCAGCAGACAGCTCTGTGTTTCAAAAAGAAAAGAATTCCGCTGTAGTATTCAGCAGCTAATAAGTACGGGAAGGATTAAGATTTTTTTTAATAGAAGTAATTTACAAATCTGTTTAACTTTCTGGCACCAGTTGATTTAAAAAAAAAAGTTTTTCACCGAAGTACCCCTTTAAGGAAAAGCAGATTATATTGTTCACAGTCCATTCGAGTATACAACAATAGATAATACTGTGTTGTCGGACGGGATAATGTGTAATTAACCTTATCGGGATGCCAGGGCGTGGTTGATCTATACACCACCTGAGGTATGCTAGCCTCACCTGTGCAGGGCACAGGGCAAATAATCACTCCGACACAAGGTTACGGTTAACTGGCTTGCTTTACTGAGGTTGGAAAGATGGTACAATCCATTACAGCTCAGATCAGCGTGAAGGAGTTGCAGGGTGAATTTCGGGAAGCTTATTGGCTTACTGGGACTTATAGGTGATTGTGCTGTATATGACTGATTCAGCCCATACTATATTTTAGAGGTTTGGACTTGACTTACTTGCTGGGCTTGACTTGTACAATATCTCCAAGACTGTAGGTTTACCGCAAAGGCTTTGACATTCACCTCGGTAGTGGGATTAACTGGTAGTAGATGCGTGGTTGCTGGACTAGGCCTCAGGCCTCCTTTCAGATCCACCTCACAGACAGACTTCACTCTTCACCAAACTGTACTTCAGCACTAAGAGCAGGAGCTCAAGAGAGCAAGAGAGAGCTGAACCCTGACCTCACTATATAAGGGAGGAATTTAGAGAGATCCCATTGGCCGGAAAAGTCACATGTTCACCACTGCATACTCCCCTTAACAACAAGGTCTTCAGCAACAAGAGATTTAAGGCAACAGATGCATAGATAATACAACTACATTAACCCTTATGTAACAATACATTTGTCACACTCTGCGCTCCAGCCGGTCATGCCGTCCGTGAGCGCATACCGGCGGGGCTGGGATTCGCATTGCGGGATACGCATGCGAGTCCCAGCCCATCACTCACCTCAGTCCCTGGTGGCATTTGTCCCTCAGCTCTGTCTACTGAACCGTGAGTGTTACAACATTATATGGTGCATTATAGAGAGTTCTGAGGAGAGGAGACCCATGACAGACATTGAGCAGCATCTGCCACACAGGGTGGGCAGGAGTACAGAAGAACACGTGATTCTGTACTGGGTCACCACAATACAACCATACAGTGTCCAAATAGTATTGCCTATAAAAAGTACATTATCCAAACCACAAAGTACATTATCCAACTAGTACTCCCTTTAAGCCTTCTACTGCCATATAATTTACACAAAGCACTGTCATAAGTTCACCCAGAATACTTCCATATATATTACATAATAACACCACTGAGTAAAACTGAATGGTTTTAGGTAGCTCTCTGGTTCCCATCATTGGGAGCCCCCTAGAAAACAGTAGCTTTGGGCAATTGACCAGTTTACTATCCCCTAACGCCTGGCTGCAGTTTTACTGCAGCTCAGACTAATATTAAAGTATTTAAGCTATTTTCTGTTCCGCTACAAAATATGACAGAATTTTCATATTTGACTTCTTTTTTTTTCTGGAGGGATATTTTTGGAGGGGTTATTTTGGGAAGAAAACATTTGCCTTTGGCTGAAGACTCTGATCTCAGAGCAAATTTCCATTGGCAAATATTCATCGTTCCCAGTGTTAGGGATGAGGGAGATGCAATGGAAGGAGTGAGCACATTGCCTGTAGCTGAGACAGCAGAATCCTCCATTGCTGGATGAACAGTTTTAGCCGCCCTAGGGAACCGGAAGTTAATAAAAGAAGATCCCTTATAGCTATATAATGCCATAAAATTATGATTTATTATAGTAAATATTAATAAAACTATTTAAAGGGGAATACCACAAAAAAACTAAATATGATAATTTATCATCATGAAAGCCATCAGATGCTTTGCTTTCTGCTTGTTAACCTGCTGTCTGGATGTGCAGTTTTTTTTATCATTGTCTATGGATCATATGGCTGACCATTACCGCTCCTGTAGATCCACACTCCTAGTAAAGGGCTAGTGACCTAATGGTAATTAGCTCTATCTGCGTTATGACATGCAGTTGGTGACGTCTTCTCTAAGTGGAGTTGTTCACTTTCCTTTCTCTTCTCCATGGGCCCCGACCATCATGACGATTTCTTCCAGCCACAACTCGCCTCCACAGAACCTGCCAGACAAACATTTTAGGCTTAGCACTTTTCCAGCACCTATAGTGCTCCAAACAATAATAATTACCCTGCTAGTGTCCTACGTAATAGGGTAGGTGGATAAGTGGGTTGAAAAGAGTAGGTAGGTCCCACATTAAGTAGATAGATCACTCTAGTAGGTAGACAGGCCCTTTTACATTGTTTCCCCATTACACAGGCTCCCCCGAGTAGGTAGGTGCCACCTGAAGATAGGTCCCCCGATAGATAGCTGCAGCCCCCCATATATATAGTTGTAGCAGGGGCCCCATTTAGGTAGTAGCAGCGGTAGCCCCCCTTAATGTAGTAGTAGCAGCAACTCCCTTCAGGTAGTAATAGCTGCAGCCCCTTTAGGTAGTAATAGCAGCAGCCCCCTTTCGGTGGTAGTAATATAAGCAGCCCCTTTTAGGTAGTGGTAGTAGCAGTCCCCTTTAGGCAGTAATAATAACCCTCTTTAGGTAATAGTAGAAGCAGCCCCTTTAGGTAGTAATAGCAGCATTCTTTAAGTGGTAGTTATAGTAGCCCCCTTTAGGTGGTATTAATAGTAGTCCCCTTTAGGTAGTAATAGCAGCCCCCTTTGGGTAGTAAAAGCAGCAGCTCTTTTTTAGGTAGTTATAGTAGCCCCTTTTAGGTGGTAGTAATAGTAGCTCATTTTAAGGCAGCAATAGTAGCCTCTTTTAGGTAGTAAAATCAGCAGCCCCCTTAAAGGGGTACTCCGCTGGAAAATATTTTTCTTTAAATCAACTGGTGCCAGAAAGTTAAACAGATTTGTTAATTACTATTTACAAAATCTTAATCCTTCCAGTACTTATCAGCTGGTTTTTGCTCCACCTGAAGTTCTTTCCTTTTCAAACTTCCTTTCTGTCTGACCACAGTGCTCTCTGCTGACACCTCTGTCCATATCAGGAACTTTCCAGAGCAGGAGCAAATCCCCACAGCAAACCTATCCTACTCTGGACAGTTCTCAAAATGGACAGAGGTGTCAGCAGAGACCACTGTGGTCAGACAAAATCAAAATCCAAAAAGAAAAGAACTTCCTGTGGAGCAAATAGCAGCTGATAAGTAGTGGAAGGATTAAGATTTTTAAATAGAAGTAATTTACAAATCTATTTTCCTTTCTGGCACAGGTTGATTAAAAAAAATGTTTTTCAGTGGAGTACCCCTTTAAGTTAGCAAATGCAGCAGCAGCCCCCTTTAGATTGTAAAAGCAGTAGCTGCTCCCTTTAGGTAGTAAAATCAGCAGCCTCCCCCCCTCTATGTAGTAAAAACAGCAGCTGCCTCTTCAAGGTAGTAGGAGCAGCCCCCTCTACATAGTAAAAACAGCAGCAGCCCCCTCTATGTAGTAAAAACTGCAGCAGATCCCCTCTAGGTAGTAAAAAGACAAAACAAAGATACTTACCAGGCTCCCATGTAGTCCGCAGTATGGCCTCTTCTGTTTTCTCCTCCGCTTTGTTCTCTCAGCGCATGATGACGTCACTCATGTGCCGGAACGCAGAGGGAGGATGCTCTGCCTCTTGTGGTTGCCTGCATACTGCGGGCGGCCACAAGAGTGATTGACGGGGAGCCAATGGCTTTTTGCTTTTTCAAACAGCAAAGCGCCGCATTTTATAGTTAAATGCATCCGAGACCAACACTGCAGAGTGGCGATTGTCACCCACTCAGAGGGTCGAGTTAGAAGGCTGCAAGGCCCCCTCAAGTTCAAGGGCTTAGGCCAAGAACGGAGCGCATTGACCTCCGCACAAAGTGGAGGCCCCCCACTTCTATGTATCTCTATGAGAGAGCCGGAGTTACAGCTTTTGGGTATAGCCGACTCTCCCATAGAGATACATAGAGGGGCGTGTCGACCTCCGCTTCATGTTTGGGTCAACACGCTCCGTTCCTAGGGATAGCCGAGGTGCTATACTTTGAATATAGTCTTACACAGCAGTGTACCTATCATTAGCAAAAACTTTTTATATAATGTAGAGAATACCATTATATGTATAATTGTATACATTGGTTAAAAACTGAATATTTGTGGGTGAAAAAATGCTGTCCCTGCAGCTATTGCCTGTGCGTCTCTGAGTGTGTCACAGAGCCTCACTGCACAGAGCCCTGCTCAGTGTACAGAGCCCTGCTTGTCCTCAGTGCACAGAACCCTGCTTGTCCTCAGGACACAGAGCCCTGTTTGTCCTCAGTGTACAGAGCCATGCCTTTCCTCACTGCACAGAGCCCTGTTTGTCCTCAGTGTACAGAGCCATGCCTTTCCTCACTGCACAGAGCCCTGCTTGTCCTCAGTGCACAGAACCCTGCTTGTCCTCAGTGCACAGAACCCTGCTTGTCCTCAGTGCACAGGGCCCTGTTTGTCCTCAGTGCAAAGAGCCCTGCCTTGACTTCAGTGCACAGAGCCATGTTTGTCCTCACTGCACAGAGCCCTGCATGTCCTCACTGAACAGAGCCCTGCTTGTTCTCAATGTACAGATCCCTGCTTGTATTCAGTGTACAGAGCCCTGCTTGTCTTCAGTGCACAAAGCCCTGCTTGTCCTCAGTGTACAGAGCCCTGCGTGTCCTCCCTACACAGAGCCCTGATTGTCCTCACTGCACAGAGCCCTGCTTGTCCTCAGTGTACACTTAGCCTTACGGTATTATATAAAAGGTTTTGGTAATGAAAGGTACACTTTAAGGAACCATTACAACTCCCACTGAGAATGCAACCCTGTTTTTATACATCCCCACAGATGACACAATTGCTGGATGACACACAGCTTTCCTGGAACCAGATATACTTTGAAAGGACTGAAATGTAGAGAACAGCTTTACATTTACACAAAGTATAGTTTTATCTGCTTACATCTTGATTTTTCCCTACAGTCCTCTCTCCGGAATATCTGGTCTTATTCATGTGAAGTGAATAAACCCACAAAGCTCAGCCAATGTTTCCCGATTCCTAATCTTTAATTAGGATGAACCAGTTCTCGCTCTCATTCTGCTGAACACATCTCAGAGGAATAATCACCAAAGCCTAGGAGCTAATGTGGTGCGTGGGAAAAAATTTCGGCTCCTTTGGTGCCTCCCCTTGTGTCAAATGCTTTTGAGGCAGCACAAGGATATGCACAGGCAGCCGGGGAAGAAGAAGCGAGACAATTGTATCCCCTAACAACAGCATTGAGAGACCTAGTGACCACTGCACAGTGCTAATGACTGCGAGCTCTGCGGCCAAACCCCAGGCACAGCTATTTACAGGGGGTGCGTGCCTCTGGTTATACACTGGAATACTAAAGCATTTTCCAAAAACAACGCTAAACTACCCGGGGCCTCCCTGAATCTGAAGTGAGCATGACTCTGGCATTAACCCTTCTGTGCCTCTATGCAGCTATAAGTTTATATAGTAGACCAGTGTTTTTTCTTTAGGACATTTTTAGATAATTGCACTACTTATTAAAATACGGATGATGACGTCTTCATCTAGGAACTGTCTTCTTTTTTTTGTCATGTGATGAAGCATTAACATGTTAAAGGATAAGTCTCATGCCTGACAGTACAGAAAAACATATCCCCTATCCGAAGGATAGGAGATAAGTTTTAGATTGCGGGGTGTCCGAACGCTGTGCCCCCCCCCCTCGATCTTCTGTATGGAGCCACGGCTCTCCCACAGGTGTGGCACGTCACGAGCCCCGTCCGAAGCGGGGGCCGCAACGCCCCCTCCATATGTCTCTATGGGAAAGCGTGGCGTGGCGGCCGATTGCGGGGGGGGGGGGGGGGGGGATATGCCACAGCGCTCAGACCCCCCTGCGATCTAAATCTTCTCCCTAAGGACACACTGGAAAGTACTGTATGTGGCAAACACACCTTAGGCCAGTGTTTCTTAACCAGGATGCCTCCAGCTGTTGCAAATCAATTGGACGCTGCTTCAGCAGAATTCCCGAGCTGAATATTCCTGCGGAATTCTGCTTTGAAAGTATGCCGTGTGAACATGGCCTTAGACTATAGTAGCCACTTTCGGTGGGTTCAACCAACTGTCTAAGAGTTCAGACCCCCACCGATGATTAGAACGGATTACTGTGATCTCCGTCCAGTTGCAGCAGATGGACTCTATAGACTTATAAAGTAGCTCGTCATCTGCTCCTGCATAAGGTTGGTATGTCCTGTATCTGTGGAAAATTGAAATGGATATTAGAAGGTGAAGAGAAAAAAAAAAGAGGCAATAATAAAAAAAATGTCCTTAAGGGGTTAAAAAAACTTTTGACATGTCAAAAGTTTTGCAGTGCTTTTAGAGATCTATTTTGTTGGTCCTTGTCAAAAGTTTGGATTGGTCAGGGTCTCAGTGCTACAACCCCCATGAATGTGACATGGGGGATAGAAATGAAATGGGGAAGATGTGAAATTGGCTGTGGACATGAAATGGGGGAATAGATGTAAAATGGGGGCGATTGGACATGAAATGGGAGGATTTCACCATTTGTTTATTATATCGAAATTGCAATATTTAGGTCCATAATGGCAATTGCAGTTTCCCCATATCGTGCAGCCCTACTAGCTATGTGTGGTAAGCCTCGGGGGTATGTAGAGTAGTATGGGTGTTGCTGTTCTGGATAATAAAGGGCGCTGTTAACCCTTGTCACTCGTGACGCCAGGGTGAGGGTTAAATACTGTAATGGTGCTGGGCCTATCGCCACCCTTCCCAAGAGCGGTAGGTGAGTGCGTAATAAATCGATTGTCCACAACCACTGTTTAACTGAAAACTTGCAGGAACTTTTACTGAAGACTTTCGGTAGCAGGCAATATCAATAATAGTCCAGATAACAAAGTCTATTTGTAGTTGAGCAGCAATTGACAGTTGGTTGGGATCAGATAAGCTCAGTTTAGCTTTAGGAAGATTCTGTTGCATAGATCCGCTGGATTTAGGGGTACGTTTAGGTCCAGTGATCTTGCGGAGAGTAGCGGGGAATTATAGAAGTACAACAGCTTTGGTATAGGCCGAGGCCGCAAGGCTTTGGCCTAGTAAACGTACTTGAAAGTTGCGGAGGTCCTACCTTGTTCAGTGACAGCAACCAAAGAGAGCGATCAATGGCCGCAGCTCCCTTATATGGGCAGGGGCTGGCCGTTTTGGATTGGTCCATAACAACTGTCACTCACCGTTACATGGCATTATGGGTGAACACGTGACTTAAGAACCACCTAAGGTCCTTCAACATACCATAGAGTTCTGAGTAGCGGGTCACATGACCTAAGGTCCTGCGACACCAAACAAGTGAGTAATGCAATATACATATTTACAATGACAATATTTATAAATATTAACTTACCAAGGGGTGACTAAGGGCTAACTAGGGAAGCGGACCCCCACAGTCCTTGGGACTCTGACTTTGGGGACCCCCCCCCACCAAGGCACAGTATGAAATACGGTGCCGGGACACCACATATGTACCTGGCTACCCAACTACCTACATCAGTGTTTCCCAACCAGGGTGCAAAACTAAGACTCCACAGCTAGAGGCTGTCTGGGCATGCTGGGAGCTATAGTTTCGCAACAGCTAGAGGCACCATGGTTGTGGAAACGGTGACCTACCTACATACATGGCTACCTGCCCTTTTATTGAGTGGGACACCAAGGGGGGCATTATTACAGGCCTATAGATGGGAGATTGCGTAGCGTTAGGGAGAGCACTAGAAAAATGCAGAGTCTAAGATGTTTGTCCTGCAGATTAAGAGAGATCAAGTTTTGGCTTGAAGAAGACATCATGGCGGTCTGAGTCGGATGGAGAAGAAAAGGAAAGAGGACGATGCTGATCAGAAAAGACGTGACCTGTGAGTTCCTTCATGTAGCTGTAATCACTTATATAGTATACATCCTGTGTACAGCTGGTATGTACCTCAATATGGTACCTCTATATGGTCCTGCATAATCACTTATATGGTATATATCCTGTGTACATCTGGTATGTACCTCAATATGGTCCTGTATATAATCACTTATATGGTATATATCCTGTGTACATCTGGTATGTACCTCAATATGGTCCTGTATATAATCACTTATATGGTATATATTCTGTGTACAGCTGGTATGTACCTCCTATATGGTACCTCTATATGGTCCTGTATATAATTACTTATATGGTATATATCCTATGTCCAGCTGGTATCTACCTCTATATGGTCCTGTATATAATCACTAATATGGTATATATTCTGTGTACAGTTGGTATATACCTCTATATGGTCCTGTATATAATCACTTATATGGTATTTATCCTGAGTTCAGTTGGTATATACACCTCTATATGGTCCTGTATATAATCACTTATATGGTATACAAATCCAGTGCATAGGTGGTATCTACCTCTATATGGTGAATGTATGTTGGGATATTGGCCTTTTCTATAGTCAATTTTATTCAGTAACAATATAGCGGTATTAGTCAGTGGTAATGGTAGTGGTGCTCATGGTGTGGCAGTATTATTTGTCCCTTACTGGTAACACACAAAACTAGCACTGTGTACACATTTCATTTTATTTGGAGATGCTGACCATTTTTTGAGTAATATTGGTCTCAGATTTGTTCAGTAACAGTATGATGGTAATATGTTTGGTACTATTCCTCTTTGTACTGTGGTATTATTGATAATATTAGTCAGTATACAGGATTTGGTCGGTAACAGTATGATGGTGATATGTATGGTGACAATATTCCTCCTTGTATACTAGTAATATTGGTCTCAGTATACAGGATTTGCTCCGTAACAGTATGATGGTAATATGCTTGGTGATAAATGTATAAATGTATATATATATATATATATATATATATATATATATATATATATTGATATATACACACAGTATATATATATATTTTTTTTTTTATTATGTACCCTATTATAACCAACTATGATTGACATGTGGTCCCTTCCCTTTTTGGCTCTGCCTTCACATAGCCACACCCATGACCGATGTGGGCTGCTTAGTCTAAAATGCCCAGGTCTATTTTCTGTCCCAGTCCGGCCCTGATAGCAGCTCTTACACAGTGAAGACAACAAGCATAGAACAAAGAGTAACAAGAGTCCTCAATATTTCTTGTGCCCTGTGGCATGATGGGAGTAATATTTAGAATATAATAAAGATGTTCATCAACGACTATTTAATAACATGTCTCGGGAGGTTTTACTGCAGTGATATTATCAGTAGTGACTGGAATTGATCTATAAATGCATCCCGGCTGATAAAGTGTTAACTCCAGGTTGACTTTGTCCTGCTGATCAATGCATTCATAGCTCCACGATATACCGCAGGACTCTCTGCGCCGGGAATCAGCTGACCGCTGTTCTGCCCTGTTACCATGGAAACTCAAGGCATAAAAACCTTGAGTCTCTTTCCTCCGATGCTTCACGGAATGGACGGTTAATGAGGAGAAGTGCAGGGGTAATGGGATATTAGATTACCCTGTCACCTCTCCGAGGGCTTCACAGCCAGGTGCAGGTGGGGAGAACACTCACTCCCATAGATCCTCCATCAGGATGTTGTCAAGATTAAATTATTTCTGAAGAATGTTTACACCCAGGATCAAATTGGATTACCCAGAGCCCACCTTGGGAGATGAGACTGAGAGCCCCCCATCTAGTTATACAGAACAGGCGTTGGTCCCCATTAAAGTGATTCTGTGACATCAGTTAAAACATATATAAAAATGCAGCAGAAGCATAAAGCATTCCTTACTTATCTGCCCCAGTTCTAATTCTACCAAAAATATATTTGTTTTGTGAGTATGTTATCCTTTTCCCTACAATGTCCCCTCCTGGTTGAAAGGGGTACTCCGGTGGAAAACAAATGCTTTAGAACCAAATAGCGCCAAAAAGTTCTTCTTCTATTTAAAAATCTTAATCCTTCCAGTACTTATCAGCTGCTATATGTTGCACAGGAAGTTGTATAGTACTTTTCTGCCTGACCACAGTGCTTTCTACTGACACCTTTGTCCATGTCAGGAACTGTCCAAAGCAGGAACAAATCCCCATAGCAAACCTCTCCAGCTCTGGACAGTCCCTGACATGGACAGAGGTGTCAGCAGAGAGCACTGTGGTCAGACAGAACATAACTACACAACTTCCTCTGGAGCATACAGCAGCTGATAAGTACTGGAAGGATTAGGATTTTTATATAGAAGTAATTTACAAATCTGTTTAACTTTCTGGCACCAGTTGATAAGAAAAAATTCCCCACCCAGTTATGCTGCTGAACTTTTCAGTACATAACAGGTCATTGCCCTGCAGTCGGTAAATCTGCAGCAGCTGCTAAATTCATTCCCTGTCTGCTCCTCTTCCTATAGCATTGTTCATCACAAGGCAGTATGGTATAAATGCCCCTTATTATTCTATAAATGTCTCAATAAAGATATATATGTATATGACAGAAGGTTGGAGATGTAGGCTGTAGGGGCTGGTCATTGGTAGTGACTTCACTAAGGGTGTGTGGCTAGATTCAGCCATGCTTACTGAGACAGCAGATGATGATGCATTTTCTTGGGAGAAAAGGAGAAGCCAGGAAGCTGGTGATACAACACCCCACTGATAATAAAAAAGGACTACAAAACCCCGTCAGGGGAATGATGAGCAAAGGCATGCTGAAGCCAATGCAATATGTAATGCTACTATATAAGCAAGTTATTAGTAAGAGAGACCACAGGTCCTCTTTAATGGCATTAGAGTCCCCTCATCTCTCATTCAAGTTCCTAGACTGCCACTGGTATACATATAGGGGGGTATTCATCAAGAGTGGTGGAGCTGAACATCTTTTTACCCCATTAATTCATGAGGTGGAAACTGTGTCCCTGCACCAGATCTATTACATGGTGCAGGGACAGTGATAAATCTGGTGCTGATCACATTTCATCCTTCAGTACACCACTTTGGTGATTCCTCTGCAAATTTTTGTGCGACTTTTTATCCCGTGCGACAAAACGTGTGACTTTTTAATAATGCTGTCAACAGTCAGTTTTGTAAGCAAAGTCAGATTTGGTGTAGATTTGTGCCTAATTGAGCGCAGTTGCGACAAAATATGCGACAAACTGAAAAGTCTCATTTCATGAATTCCTTATGATTGCATGATATCAAGTGAAATCATGACTTGGTATGTTCTTTTAGAGAAACCTTCTAAAGCAAAAGTCACAATAAAAAGTCTCAAAACAGCACCTGAGACAAACTGTGAGACAAATGTAAACCACAAAATCAGGGTAAAACCAAAAATAAATCCCCCCCCCCCCCCATACGCACACTGTATGTGAGTGTGCTTTTAACTGACTTCTTGAAATTTCTGATAATATGACACTTCAGCAGTCATGAGGGTGTCATTGTTGGATTTTAGTGTATTTTAAGAAGTTGGCATGATGGTGATATTCTACAATGTATATAGGTGGCATACAGTTTGCTGTCATTACATACAGTGGCAGGTTATGCAGATGGCATCGGGCTCACATCATCCTTAGGCTCTGTCCATATCAGCCTGCCAGACACCATAACAAAAACTCATGGACACATTGGTTCCCGTCATGTAACAGATCTGTCGCCGCCGTTATTTTTTTATTGTGTTGCTCCTAGGACAGGAGAAAGGAAATACTAGCGCATATGTGAATGAATCCCTACCTGCACCTATCTCAGTCTTGTTGGCAGATGGTAATGTAATAGACCTTGTGTCATTTTCAGCTTTCTATAGCTGCATTCACTAAACCTGATTATTTGTGACTGTGGGAGGTTGTGCGTCCATCACCGCTAATCCGCAAAACACGCTGAGATCCAGGGATTGCTTTCTGTCTGGTAATGGGAAGGAGTTTAACTAATGTGACCCTTCAGTAAAGGTGATCAAGCGTCCGATACTGGAGAAATTACTAGCAGTGGCCTTATTTTACATATCAGCGGGATCTCGACAATGCAGACATTCATTCTTATACATGGGAAAAAGCTTGTGCAGAGCTAGAAATATTGCCTGCTGACTTATACAGTTTTTATTTGCTATTAGGCAGTATGTGGTATTCATGAGATTTTCCCCATAATATTTTAAAGGGGAACTCTACCCAAATTACATTTGCAATGCCACAGAGACTAGTGGTGAGCAGCATATGCCTATCTGAATTTGCGACATTTCGCAAATATATGGACGAAATATGTCCTATATTTGCGAAATTAGCATATTCGCGTTATGTTCGCTTTGCGTAAATGCACATGCATGTATGCAGATATCTATCTACCTATCTATCTATATTATCTATCTCCTAATTCTTGGTCTATTCTTGGTCTATACAGAAGTGATAATGGGTCTATGACATTTTTCATTTTGAATATTGTCATGTCATATTCGCAAATATCGTCACTATCTATCTACCTATCTAATTTTAGCGACAATATTCGTGAATATGAGGATATTTGCGAATATTCGCTCTCCAGTCTAACACAGTAAATAGTATAGGAGCCTTCTTTAGACCACAAGCTGGAAGCAGGGAGGGATGAGATCACTGTGATGTGTTCTGTGTGAAAAAAAAATACAAAAATATTCGTAATTACAAATATATAGTGCCATAATCACCATATTCACGAATATGCAAAATTCGCGACAAACATTTGAATTGCGAATATTTGCGCTCAACACTAACAGAGACGTGTCAAAACTTTGGTCAGTCATGGTCTTAGCACACTATGATCAGAACAAGCAGGGAGAAGCTTGCGCTGAAGCTCTTCACTCCCGGGTTCACAGCAATATCCATTCAAGGCTCCATTATAACTCTATGGTGGCGTCCAGTGAAACTGGATAGATGATAGATTTGATTGTGCTCCTGGGGATCAACAAAGATTTGGATATTTTTTTTTATAACCTAACCCTGATGTGTACTTCTCAACAACATTGTCCATTACTTGTTTGGAGAGTTCCTTGGTCTTCATGGCAGTGTTTGGTTACTCATGCCTCTTGCTTAGGGGTTGCAGCCTCTGGGGCCTTTCAAAAAAGGTGTGTATATGTAATGACACATCATGTGACACTTAGATTGCACACAGGTGGATATAATTTCACTAATTATGTGACTTCTGAAGGTAATTGGTTGCACCAGAGCTTTTTATGGGCTTCCTAACAAAGGGGGTGAATACATACGCACACGCCAATTTTCTGTTTTCTATTTCTAAACAATAGTTTTATTTATATAGTTTTCTCATTTCACTTCAACAACTTAGACTATTGTGTTCTGATCCATCAAATAAAATTCAGATTAACAAAACATTAAAGTTAAGGCTGTAATGTACCAATATACAAAAAAAAGTCAAGGGGGGGGGGGGGGCGAATACCTTTGCAAGGCACTGTATCTGCACAGACCCATCTGTGCTCTGAATCAGCCACAGATCTCTTAATAGTGCGATGATATTTAAAATTTTCATTAAATATCTAATGTTTTCATACCTCATCCAAGACATTGAACTATTTAACTCTTTTCGGTAGCAGAGAGATCCTTTTTCTTCCCCATATTGCTGCTCTGCTTAATAATGTGGAACACCCACCTTTAGTAGTTTCTCCTTAAATTTGGCTCACCTGGCAATCTATCAAAAGTGTCCATGATTGTTTTCAGTGATCGAAAGAACCCTGAGACACAATGCCATCCATGAGTTAAACTAAAAGACAAAATATTTAATCTTTGTGACACTTATAAATTTTATTTGCAAAACAGTTTGTAACAGGGTGTAATCCATGTGCAGCTCATCCTGGACTGGCAGCACCTAGGCCCCAGACAGAGATGTAACAGCCCCTGATTTATCAGCACAGTGCAGAATATATACCATATTTTTCACCCTATAGGACGCTCCGACATATAAGACGCACCCAATTTTAAATGAGGAAAATCTAGAATACAATGTAAAGTATAGGTCACAGTGATCTTCAACCAGCGGACCTCCAGATGCTGCAAAACTATAACTCCCAGCATGCCCAGACAGCCAACACCAGGAGTTGTAGTTTTGAAACATCTGGAGGTCCGCAGGTTGAAGACCACTGGTATAGGAGGTAGTACTCACGTGTCCCCGCCGCTCCGGACCTGTCACCGCTGCCCTGGATGTCGCCCTCCATCGCTGTCGCCGCGTCAACCCGTGGTGTCCCCATCACTCCGGAACATCTCTGCTGCCCAGTATCCTCGCTCTCCGTCGCCGCCATCACGTCGTTACGCACACCGCTACGCACGCCGCTCCTACTGGATGACGGGGAAGTGTGCGCGATGACGTGATGATGACGAAGGAGAGCGCCGGCCATGCAGGGGATCCTTGCACGGAGCAGACACAGAGGAGGCAGGTAAGGTCCCTCCCGGTGGAGCCGGGTTAGTGTCACTTTCGCTTCAGACGCGGCGGTCAGCTTTGATCGCCGCGTCTGAAGGTTTAATACAGGGCATCACCGCGATCGGTGATCGCCAACTTTCCCCCCCCCTTTCTTGGGGAAGAAAAAGTGCGTCTTATACGGCGAAAAATACGGTATGTACAGTCTTCTGTCAGTGGCAGGAGTCCCTGCTCCTGAACACTCACCTCAGTGCCACTCACCTCACATTCACTGGGTTGGATGCAAGGCCCATCAAATGCACGGGCAGCAGTGCATACACAGTATGCATCACCACTAATTTACATTCTTAGGGGACCCAAAATCTATCAGATATTGCACTCCTAAGAATAATGTGCCTGGGGCTTTAGCCCCTGTGGTCCCCCAAAATGACTCCACTTCTGAGCCCCCTTTTTATACACTTCTGTCTTAACACATTACAATAAGCTTGTATTATTATCAAAGATATTCACATTAACTATTGTTCTTCCACACAACTAACCCTTTAATTGCTTGGTATAGGAGATTTCCCTGGTACATATAAGACGTTATGCAAAATCCTTGTTATAGCTAAATTAGTCATCACACGTTACTGGAAATAGACTATAATTCCCAAGATGGAATAGGTATTGACTGCAAGGGGGGCTTCTGGAGGGGATAAGACAAAGGTCTTTTATTTAACATCACATAGTTTGTCTTCTTACCATTGTCTCAAAACAATAAAGTTGCCTTACTTTAGCACCTTATTTTATTCTGCGAGCTTGCTTATGCTTTTATTCTTTTGCACGCCTGATGTGTGATCTGTATTTCCTCCGCCAGACCTGTGTCCTCCTTCTCCAAACCCCTCTGTCCTCCTAGATCTCTCTGCCACCTCCTCCAGACCCCTCAGGATCCCTTTTTCCCCAAGCTCCCTCCATCATCCTTACCCCAGACACCTCTGTCTTCTTCCTTTATTTCAGACCCCTCAGGATTCCTATCCTACTCCCCCACACACACTCCTTTCATCCTTTTTTACTTCAGATCCCTCAGGATCCCTATTCCCCCCTCCCCAGACCCCCCTGTCATCCTCCTCCAGCCCTCTTAGGAATTATTTCCCCCCACTTTCCAGACCCCTCTGACATCCTTCTCCAGACCTCTTAGGATTCCTATTTCCCTTTCCCCAGACCCCTCTGTAATCCTCCTTTAGACCCCAAGATCCCTATTAAACTCTCCAACCCCTGACTCCTCTGTCATCCTCCAGACCTCTCAGGATCCCTACTCCCCCCCCCTTTCATCCTCCAAACCCCTTTAGGATCCTTATCCTATCCCCCCCCCCCCCACACACACACTTAGTCAACTTCCCCAGTCCCCTATGCCTCCTCCAGATTCCATTACCCCCAAATTACCAGCTGTGGCGGCTTCTGCTCGGCTTCTCTACGGATGGCGTCATGGACATGAGTAAGAAGACGTTCCTGCGCAGCATGGCAAAGTGGCAGCCGCTGCCTGCGGCTATTAACCCCTTAAGGACGCAGGACGTAAATGTACGTCCTGGTGAGGTGGTACTTAACGCACCAGGACGTACATTTACGTCCTAAGCATAACTGCGGGCATCGGAGCGATGCCCGTGTCATGCGCGGCTGATCCCGGCTGCTAATCGCAGCCAGGGACCCGCCGGCAATGGCCGACGCCCGCGATCTCGCGGGCGTCCGCCATTAACCCCTCAGGTGCCGGGATCAATACAGATCCCGGCATCTGCGGGAGTTCGCGATTAAAATGAACGATCGGATCGCCCGCAGCGCTGCTGCGGGGATCCGATCATTCATAACGCCGCACGGAGGTCCCCTCACCTTCCTCCGTGCGGCTCCCGGCGTCTCCTGCTCTGGTCTGTGATCGAGCAGACCAGAGCAGGAGATGACCGATAATACTGATCTGTTCTATGTCCTATACATAGAACAGATCAGTATTAGCAATCATGGTATTGCTATGAATAGTCCCCTATGGGGACTATTCAAGTGTAAAAAAAAATGTAAAAAAATGTAAAAGTAAAAGTAAAAAAAAAGTGAAAAATCCCCTCCCCCAATAAAAAAGTAAAACGTCCGTTTTTTCCTATTTTACCCCCAAAAAGCGTAAAAAACATTTTTTATAGACATATTTGGTATCGCCGCGTGCGTAAATGTCCGAACTATTAAAATAAAATGTTAATGATCCCGTACGGTGAACGGCGTGAACGAAAAAATTTTTAAAAAGTCCAAAATTCCTACTTTTTTAATACATTTTATTTAAAAAAAAATTATAAAAAATGTATTAAAAGTTTTTTATATACAAATGTGGTATCAAAAAAAGTACAGATCATGGCGCATAAAATGAGCCCCCATACCGCCGCTTATACTGAAAAATAAAAAAGTTATAGGTCATCAAAATAAAGGGATTATAAACGTACTAATTTGGTTAAAAAGTTTGTGATTTTTTTTAAGCGCTACAATAATATAAAAGTATATAATAATGGGTATCATTTTAATCGTATTGACCCTCAGAATAAAGAACACATGTCATTTTTACCAGAAATTGTACGGCGTGAAAACAAAACCTTCCAAAATTAGCAAAATTGCGTTTTTCGTTTTAATTTCCCCACAAAAATAGTGTTTTTTGGTTGCGCCATACATTTTATGATATAATGAGTGATGTCATTACAAAGGACAACTGGTCGCGCAAAAAATAAGCCCTCATACTAGTCTGTGGATGAAAATATAAAAGAGTTATGATTTTTAGAAGGCGAGGAGGAAAAAATGAAAACGTAAAAATTTAATTGTCTGAGTCCTTAAGGCCAAAATGGGCTGAGTCCTTAAGGGGTTAAAGCAGTGACTGTAGCCACAACTCTGAAAAAGGCTGCGGCATCAGTATTTAGGGCTGGAGGACAGCCCTGGTTATCAATGTTGATCTATTGTAATCTTTTCTATATACAGACTACTTATTCTGCAGTATACATTTACTTATGTTTATTTGAAAGACTTTAATAAAAAGACTGAACTGAAAATAAGCTTGTATTCTGTATCCTGGCTCAAAAACATCTACTAATGTCTCAATTGTAACAGAGCAGGACAGAAATAGGGACTGCAGGATAAATGGAGAGTTGGTCCCCGGCCAATGTCAGGAATTAGTTGGACACTTTACTATAACAGAACAGTAATTTGAGTTATGGCAGTCTAGTCAAAACACAGTAATGTTACTTCAAGGAGACAAAAAATGCCATTTTAGGAGGTAAGAATTAAGTATTTCTTGAAGTTAACCATTAAGCGGCTACCTTTTTTCTTCTGTGTTGACCCGCGGTGATGGCGGGACCACAGGTGTAGCGGTGTAGGTGGATGGGGCAAGATGATATTAACCCCAGGGGAAAGGTGTTATTAACCCCTAATGTTTGTGACTGCAGAGTGGTTTTTGGGTACCGGAACCAAATGAATGGTATCTCCGCTATCCCAATGGCTAGGCAGTGAAAGGAGAGTCCACAACCAAGTTATGGTTTAACGGAGGCTTTACTGAGTTAAGACGTGTTATTAGCTTCACAGCAAGGCCAGAATCCCAGAGAGTCGACCAGTAACACGGAAAGGTTCCTGCAGCTTGCTAAAACTTGTAGTTATTGTAATAGACTTTAATTCAGCCACACAGACTAAAATAGACTTGATCAGTGTCTTGACTTTAGTAGAGACAGCAGACATAGATAAGATGACTTACTGACAATGTGGCTAGTGTGCAGGCTTTGTGGCCTCCCAGATGTACTGGACACAGGATCTGTTATGTCTGTGCTTTGCTGTCCTCAGCAGAAAGAGAGAGAATTGTAATGGCTGCCCCCTTATATAGAGGGGGGCTGAGCCAAAGCCCATTGGTCAAGCTGCAGGTCAAGTGTTAAACTGGTGCCCTCTGGGTAACATGTGACAACACAAACACAACATGTGACATCTCACAGGTCCTTTAGATGACCTCTCACAAGTCCTTTATACTAACTTTACACTGACTACAATTCTATTACAATAAATGACAGTATAGTAACAGAAGGGGAGACACTGCAGGAGAGCCCCAGGTCACTGAGGAACTCAACCCGACAGGGCCCAAGTGTAGTGCAGGACCATGTCCTGTACTGGGACATCACAAACCCCCCTACTTAACACAAGTCGACGCAGGTTCTGTCGGATGCAGTCCTGAGACATTTTCTGCAAACAAATGTCCATTCCAGGCTGGTAAATTTCCTTTGGTTAAAACTGATAACATAAAAGTCTCTGTAATATTGTCCATACATGCTCTGATTTTTGTGTTCAACCGAGAACAGGATTAATAATGACTAGGACCAATACATATAACTTAACTTTAACTACTTTTGACTATGCATTTGACGACTTGACTATGCAAAACACTGGATTAAACACAGCATGACATTTGGACTATGCATATAACGTAATACTCATGACTAGACTTAAAGGGGTATTCCAGGCAAAACCTTTTTTTATATCTATCAACTGGCTCCGGAAAGTTAAACAGATTTGTAAATTACTTCTATTAAAAAATCTTAATCCTTCCAATAGTTATTAGCTTCTGAAGTTTTCTGTCTAACTGCTCAATGATGATGTCACGTCCCGGGAGCTGTGCATGATGGGAGAATATCCCCATAGGAACTGCACAGCTCCTGGGACGTGAGTAATCAGAGAGCAGTTAGACAGAAAACAACAATTCAACTTCAGAAGCTAATAACTATTGGAAGGATTAAGATTTTTTAATAGAAGTAATTTACAAATCTGTTTATCTTTCCGGAGCCAGTTGATATATAAAAAAAAATGTTGGCCTGGAATACCCCTTTAATACTTTACACTAGACATTTGCGGATTGGGTTGCCTGAGGCTTTCTGCCCAATGCCTTGGCTACTGGGGTCACCTGGCATTTAAAACACTTCTCCCCAGAGCACTATATTAAGTTTGTTCTAGACATTTTTATGCTAGACAACAGATATAGATAGCATTTTGACATTTCTGTTACCTCATATTGACTACATGCGTTACCTAGTATCAGGAGTACCTTCTGGGCAGTAAAGCACCCTGTGCACAAACACAAGAACATATGAAATTAGACATTTGACATTAAAATAGACAAATTTTGAGTGCTACAGAACTACTGTATGTGACTTGAGGTGTACATTACTAATGTGTACTTTTTTGGGGAGATTTATCAAAACCTGTGTAGAGGAAAAGTTGCCCAGTTGCCCATAGCAACCAATCAGCTTGCTTCTTACATTTTTAACAAGGCATCTGCAAAATGAAAGAAGCAATCTGATTGGTTGTTATGGGCAACTGGGCAACTTTTCCTTTGCACAGGTTTTGATAAATCTCCCCCTTTATGTGTACATTATTGTATTTTATGTGTGCATTAGTGTACCACACATACTGTTTATTGTATATGTATAAGATGCTGGTGGAGGGGTGATATGTGCTTCTCCCGAGTAGATCAAGATAAACCCCTGTAAGGATACAACCAGTCATCGGAAAAAGTACAGAGTGACATTTTGGTGTACAATAACTTACCGTATTTATCGGCGTATAACACCCACTTTTAAAACCTAAATTTAAGGCAAAAAGTCTGCCTGCGTGTTATACGCAGATAAATCTTCTGGTCACTGATTTAATGCGGCCGCAGCAGCGGCTGCTTGTTAAGTATTAGCAGCACGGCCGCGGCCACTTTAAATCAGTGACCAGGGCGTCTCCTCCCCGCTCTGGAAAACTGTCACTTGTTTTCTCCCAAACTATCCACAAGTACTGGTGGATAGTGCGGGAGACGCTGATTAAAATGAGCCCTACCTTGTCCGGATCTGCCCTACCTTTTAATCAGCGTCTCCAGCACTATCCACCAGTACCTGTGGATAGTGCGGGAGAAAACAAGTGACAGTTTTACTTTAAATATTTCTTACCTCCCCCTCCCTCATCATTCCCCCTTTTCCCTGCTTTTTATAGTTTTTTTTTTATTTTCCCTACCTGGCTGCGCTTCGGCAGGTTAGGTCAGTCGGGGGTCTTGCGGGCTGCGGTCAGTGAAGCAGATGAGTGATGTCCTCTGCCGGCTTCTCTGCGCGGCATCAGTGACGTCACTTTTAATTTCCTGTAGTCGCCGCCGAAAAGCGAAATCCCTGATGCCGCGCAGAGGAGCCAGGAGAGGACGTCACTCATCTGCTTCACTGACCGTAGCCTGCAAGACAGTCGGAGCGCAGCCAGGTGAGGTAAATAAAAAAATACTATGAAAATCAGGAAAAAGGGGGAATGATGAGGGAGGGGGAAGAATAGCATACAGTGGTCTTCAACCTGCAGACCTCCAGATGTTGCAAAACTACAACTCCCAGCATGCCCGGACAGCCAATGGCAGCAGAGATGTTTCGGAGCAACGGGGACTTCCCGGGGATGCGGCGACAGTGATGGAGGGCGACATCCAGGGCAGTGGTGATGAGCGGTGACGGATCCGGAGTGGCGGGGACACGTGAGTATTACCTCCTATACCAGTGGTCTTCAACCTGCGGACCTCCAGCAGTCCTGGCTGGGAGTTGTAGTTTTGCAACATCTGGAGGTCGGCAGGTTGAAGACCACTGGCATAGAAGGAATATGATGGGGGGGGGGGGGGGATGATGAAACATAGAATGTGTAGGCAGATAAGAACCATTTGGCCCATCTAGTCTGCCCAATAATCTGAATACTATGAATAGTCCCGGGCCCTATCTTATATGAAGGAAAGCCTTATGCTTATCCCATGCATGTTTAAACTCCTTCACTGTATTTGCAGCGACCACTTCTGCAGGAAGGCTATTCCATGCATCCACTACTCTCTCAGTAAAGTAATACTTCCTGATATTACTTTTAAACCTTTGCCCCTCTAATTTAAAACTATGTCCTTTTGTGTTAGTTTTTCTTCTTTTAAATATGCTCTCCTCCTCTACCATGTTTATTCCCTTTATGTATTTAAAAGTCTCTATCATATCTCCTCTGTCTATTCCTTCTTCCAAGCTATACATGTTAAGGTCCTTTAACCTTTCCTGGTACGTTTTATCCTGCAATCCATGTACTAGTTTAGTATCTTTTTTGAACTCTCTCTAGAGTATCTATATCCTTCTGGAGATACGGCCTCCAGTACTGCGCACAATACTCCAAGTGAGGTCTCACCAGTGTTCTGTACAGCGGCATGAGCACTTCTTTCTCTACTGCTTATACCTCTCCCTATACATCCAAGCATTCTGCTAGCGTTTCCTGCTGCTCTATTACATTGTCTTCCTACCTTTAAGTCTTCTGAAATAATTACTCCTAAATCCCTTTCCTCAGATACTGAGGTCAGGACTGTGTCAAATAATCTATATTCTGCCTAAGGGTTTTTACGCCCCAGGTGCATTATCTTGCACTTATCCACACTAAATTTCAGTTGCCAGAGTTCTGACCATTCTTCTAGTTTGCCTAAATCCTTTTCCATTTGGCGGATCCCTCCAGGAACATCAACCCTGTTACATATCTTTGTGTCATCAGCAAAAAGACATACCTTACCATCGAGACCTTCTGTAATATCGCTAATGAAGATATTAAACAATATTGGTCCCAGTACAGATCCCTGAGGTCCCCACTGGTAACAAGACCTTGCTCTGAATATTCTCCACTGACTACAACCCTCTGTTGTCTGTCACTCAGCCACTGCCTAATCCACTCAACAATATTGGAGTACAAGCTCAATGACTGTAGTTTATTGATAAGTCTTCTATGTGGGACAGTGTCAAAAACGATTAGACAGGGGGAAATGATGAGGGGGGGGGGGGGTGATGGGGGGCATGATGAGACAGGTTGGGGGGATGATGAGACAGGGTGGGGGATGATGAGACAGGGTGGGGGGATGATGAGGGGGGAATGAGTGATGGGGGACATGATGAGACAGGGGGAAATGATGGTGGGGGAGGCACTAAATGCTTAATGTCTGTATGGCTAGTGGTGGTCTATGACGGGGGAAATGATGAGACATGGGGGGATGATGAGACAGGGGGAAATGATGAGGGGGGAATGATGGGGGGGATGATGAGACAGGGTGGGGGATGATGAGACGGGGAAATGATGGTGGGGGGAGGCACTAAATGCTTAATGTCTGTATGGCTAGTGGTGGTCTATGACAGGGGGAAATGATGAGACATGGGGGGATGATGAGACATGGGGGGTGGAGATTAGAGGGGTAAATGTGGCACAGAGACTGATAAAAGGGAAGGAATGATGTTGCACTGGAGGGGACGGGACCAAACTGAGGTGCAGAAGAAAATGAAGTTGGGGGGATGATGTGGCATTTAGTCCAAGTCATTTATTTTACATTTTATTTTTTTTACTTAAATTTCCCTGTTAAAATGGGGGTGCGTGTTATACACCAGTGCGTGTTATACGCCGATAAATATGGTATATACATTTTATTGGACCTTGACAAACATATTACAGGACCATAACATTTCAGTGTACCTCCGTAAACATTTTAAGGAACCAAAATATATTACTTTGAGTATTTACACAACAGTTCATGTACTGCTCAGTAGTCCATGTACATAAAGGAGTTGGTAAATGTGGTTCAAGTCAGGGTCCCCTTTTTGACTTGTTTGTGCCGATGCCAAACTAATAATGAATCTCATAAACCCGGGAGTCTCTCGGCCGAAGCCAGCACATTACTTACAAATCTTGGTTGCAAAAAGAAGAAAAACTTTTCTTGACAAGTCTGTCAGGCTCAATCCTTGAACGTTGCAGGAACCTGGAACAACAAAAGTGTGCTACTGCTCAACAGTCAGTTTGTCTGATGACCAAGTCTGGTTATTTCACTGTACACAGAAATCCTTTAGACTGCTTTCTTTCCCAGTCACACCTACCAGGTGGGGTTCTAGGCTGTGAGATGAACCTAGGGTTGCGAGACCTGGCCCCTTGCATGGGGTCAACATGGGTATCCCAGGATACATGGGACAATCTGGAATTGGTGATGGTGGGGCTGACTTTAACCACCACATGCACTGCAGCAGCTTGCGCCACAGAGGGATTACTAGTTGGTGCCTGTTCTTCTGGCCAAACCTCCAACACTGCAGGAGGAGGTCCAGGCACTTTTGTGGGCATCCGCTGGTTAAGCCACACCTCCTTTACAGCTGGAGTAGGCCTGGGTACATTAGTTGGTGCTCGAAGGTCAGGCCAAACCTCCTCGCTCATAGGAGTAAGCCTGGGCACATCTGTACTATAACGTTGAGGTAGGTACTTAGGATCCATCGCTGGTGGATCAGGATACTCCTCCTGGATAACTGCTCCTTTGGCACTTGGAGGAAGTAGACCGAAGGGTTCTGCTTCCCAATCTTAAGAGGGGAAATAGGCTAATGAGATCTAAGTAGGATTCTTGGGTTTGGTGACAGCAGCTGTCCATTCCCCTTGCAAGCTTTTCACTGGAGTATATTCAACAATCTCCCTGCTCTTTAGAGAATGCTTTTCTGGGGGAGATAGTGCCTCTGTACACCTCTCCTGTTCACTAGAAGAATGCATCCATGGTGACAGTCCATGAGGGTGCAAAGTACAGCAGAAAGTCCAAAATCACAGCACCAACCAGGCCACGGAGATCTGAAGTAAACTGAGGTTTAATTTTTCTCCTTTTACAGATGCAATATTTCGGCAACAGCCTTTATCAAGGCTGTATCGATATATATATATATATATATATATATATATATATATACACAAAGTAGTGATGAGAGCAGCACAACCTAGATGCAATGGCGGGTGCAAGCGGTATGATTGGTCCCGGGTCAGAGGTCCTACAGAGATCCAGCCAAAATAAACGAGGACCGCAGCACTCCAAAAATGAGGTGAAAAAAGGTTTATTGACCTGACGTCAAAGAATATATATATATATATATATATATATATATATATATATATAGCTCTATATTTACCGCTATATATAGTACATAGCAGTAAAGAGGTAAATCTCTAGCAGACCTTACCTGCTAGGGACAAATCCTGTTATCCAGTTTTTTTGTTTGTTTTTTATCAACCAGCCCAGGTTTTCACAGTACTCCATATCAGCACAAGTGCTGAAGACAGCTATTTACTAGGCTCAAAAAAAGGTAAGAGACAGTCTGCATAAATCAATGAGGGGGAACTTGACTGGTGGGCCTAAGGTTTTCTAGCCTTATCTATGACAACTGCCATTTGTCTGAAGTAAGATACAGTGGTCCCTCAAGTTACAATATTAACATCAGACAGGAAAACGGATGAGTCTGAACAGACTTTAGGAACAAACAGGAATAATCTTAATCCCCCTAGAAAACCTCCAGTAGACACAAAGTCCCGATGGATCAGTAACAGGGATCTATCGCTAAACAGGAATAATTGCAATCTCTTCAGAACACCTCCAGTAGACGCAGAAATAACAATACCCTCTGAGTTCCCATGGACAAGTAACAGGGATGCCTAAATACACAGGATATAGATATAGAACACTGTTCACACTGAACACAAGACAGGAATCGCAATCCCTCATAAAACCTCCATTAGACACAAAGTCCCCATGGACAGGTAACAGGGAAGCAATCTGATTGATTGCCATGGGCTAGATCAGAGCCTCCACTATACACAGGAATGTCCCCATGGAGCAATAACACAGAAAATGGATACAAGAGAAAACACAGTGTGAACAGATACATAACAGAAAGGATATACAAATCCTAAAACCGACTATACAAACACAAATTAAAATCTACTATAAACATGCCACCTAACCATGGCAAAAAAACAGAAAATACAAAGTGATACTAAAGCAAAATAGTAGATTAAAAGCTCAAATAAAGAGCATTTCACTAAGGGCTCCAAAGCAGCATGTCCAGCATGTTAGCAAGTCAGGATGCAATGATCTCAATCACCAGCTCAGAGGCTAGACTGGGCTGACTTTAAATAGACACACCCAAGGAGCTATTGGCTAGCAAGTCAAAGATTTTAACTATTACATGGCCAGGGAACATAAAACTATTCACACACAAGCAAATCCAATGGCTGCGTGTGAACACAGACATAACATGATTCTTGTCCAGTATTCCTGATCATGGGCTCCTTGCTCCCCTTATCATATCAGCCATGATGCCTTACGATATCCTAACCATGCTTACTACCACCAATCCCACTAGTTGTATGCTTGGCTTCTGCTTCCACTTTCTCTGCAATACATTCCAAAGGCTTGGGGGTGGCGACAGTGGAACAGACCATCTAGGTCAGACTTCTACTGTGCCACATAACTTAGACAATGAGGGATCCAGTGACATAAGGCTCAACATCATATCTTTCTCCTTCTCCTGAGAAGACTTCGAATAATTCAACCAGTCCACATGGCCATACTATCCCCCAAAATCAAACAACAGTGAGAACTTTTGCTTGCTATTTGCTTCTGCTACCTGTACTGGTACTGCCACCTACATTTTACTGGCAGAGGACATGGCAGTGATGCTCTGTCTTCTACCCCATAATACAATTCCTTTATCAGGTATTTTATTAAAAAAGATTTGGAGGTTATTTTTATGTTTTTGGGGTGATTTGTCTGACGAAGCCATAGGGGAAAACAAGCATTTGGGGAGGAGGTGTGATGTCTTCTTACAGGGTGCATGGCTAGGTAATCATTTGTGCTTTCATTTCTTGATACTTACCTGTTTTAGCCACCTGTTTGATATTTTGCATTTTTGACTTACCACTTTCAGTTCCAAGTGGTATAATATTCTGTAATTTCATTCATTCGCATATATGTTATTCTCTTGGATTTCTACTTACCTGTGTATCCACTATTTTATTTCTATTCGCCTACATATCTACCATTTTATAGGCCATTCATTAATATGCTATATGTTTGAAACTTACCACTTGGATACTAGTATGATATCTGTCTTTTACCTTGGCATACTCACCTCCATCTTTTAGCATGTGTACTCTGTATACCAACCTCTCTTCTATATTTGAATGTATGTTTTTATATGTATTTTCTTGTACAAGAAAGATTTATATTTGTATGCATACATAATACCATATGTGGCCTCATTTGTTTGGTGAGAGTATATTGCAGTGGCCGATGGTGATATACCTTCAGTTAGCCTATATTTTGTTGATCAAATGTGTATTTATTTTCTACTGAACTCAGAAAATACACATTACCTGCGCTAAGATGGCTATGCCACATTTACTCTCAACGCTTTTAAATGTGTAGTTATGTTAAACCCAGTTCGAAATACCAGATGTTCAATTAAACCCAGAAAATACACGTAACTTGGCCTAAGATGCATATTTCATGTTCACAATGCTTATTTATGCATATTTATTTTAAAACACAGGTAAACCTGCTGCTTTGCTCAGCTTGCTAAGTGTTTTAATGTGATAGCTTTTATGGGCTCATTCACTCCTAACAGGGTAGTGCAACAACTGAACACAGAATTAAAGGTGATAGAAGGTCACTGTCTGAGGTAAGCCCAGGCTCGTTCACTGCTGGTTGGTATTTGCAGTGCACAAACTGTATGCAGTACTGCAGGTGACAGGAGGTCACTGTCTGAGGTCAGCCCACTGATCAATGCTTTGCTCTGCTTGTAATGTGATAGCTTTTAAAGGCTCGTTAACTGCTGGCTGGGATTTTTAGTGCATCAACTTGACACAGCACTGCAGGTCACGGTCGGTCACTGTCTGAGGTTGGCCCTCTGATTAATTCTTTGCTCAGCTTGCTTTGAATTCTATTGGATTTATGAAGGCTTTCTGAGATCATTAGTTCTTGCTCTTTCTCCCAGATTTCTCTCTTCAAAATCACAGCCACAATGTACTGCATGGGGCTTTATTAGCCTCTTAAATCCCCCCCCAATGCTGTGTCCTCATTGGTCAGGGAGCTATATGGCACATAATATAAAGCAACAATAGGATAACCTGGGGTCATGTAATCTTGCTGATAGCTACAAGGTATGCTGGGCTACTCTGACGTCATCTCATAATTCCCAGTACTTTCTCATTTCATGACGGTGCCAAAACGCCATGTGTTCTCATCCCTTCTGCTATTATTACTGCCATTATGAGGCTTGTGCAAGCCAAACCTGGCAATGTTGTAAACTTAGGCAAGCTGCTTTCACCCCAAAGTTAGCTCACTCTACTATATTCCCATTTAAGAACAAAACAGTGTTTTAGTGTTTAGTGTCACTACACCAAGAAAGCAGAAGGATGAGTGTCATAACAGAGCACTGGAATTCATAGATGTGTCCTGTACAGAGACGACAGATATAAAATGTCCAGTGTGGTTCGGTGACACGATGCCCTTCTGTTATCATAGCAGAAGGAATGGACAGGAGGCAGCACTGGACTTCAGCATAAACAGGCACCGGCATTCTGCAGATCTGTCACATCGCATTAGTGTAGTCAAGCTTTTCCTCTATGAGAATTATCACACCATGGAGTGAGCTTCTCCTACAGATGTAATCTCTGCCAGCCCTTTCTTTTGCTGTAAGTTGAGCAAGATGATAGCGAGACGAGGGGGGGAAGAGAAAAGAAAAACTTTGTGTATTTAAACCTGTAAACAGGTATAATATAACATTAACTCATTTGTAACATGACCGGGCAGTATATCTACACTCATCCACTTATTGAATTTTTTTGTTTGTGCCACTTTTACGTGTTTGTTTTGTCCACAGGATTTGCCAGGGTGCGGTAGCCCTTCTGGGTGTCCCTCCTGGCGGTCTAGGGGAGGTGTGTGTGGCCATTAGGTTCCTCACCTCCCTGCAACCCCTGGCATCTTGGCTTCGGTCGAGATGCCATCAGTACACGGTTCCTTGGCTGATACCTTGGTTAATGCCTAGGTTGAAGCCAGGTGCATTTGTGGCCCCTTAGTAGCTCCGGCAAAAAAGGGCATCGAACCTGGATCCATGCAGGTGCCTTTTGGCCCGGAGGTGAAGGGTAGGTTTGTTGGGGGTCCTCTCTCCTGTAGGAGAAGGGCTTAGCAATAGACCGCATCCTTTGTATACGTTTTTTTAGTGTGACACGTTTGCCCTTTTTCTTGCAGCACTTTGGGTGATAGAGAGCACTTGCCTCGGCTCTTTAATAAAAAAACTAACAAAAAAAAGAACAAAAAACCTTTGCTACATGTGAATACGCCCTTGCCAAGCAGACCCAGAAAGGCAAGGTTTATGATAATTTGCTTCCAAAGGTAGGTTTCTGGACAATTACTGGACAATGCAGGGATGAAGCTCAAAGGGATTTATTGAAAAATAAAACAGCCCGCTAGGTGTGGAAAAGTAAAAAATAGTCCATGCTAGCGCTTCGGTCCTCCTCCTTCAGTGCCTCCTTGCATGGCGTGCTATCCCTACCCTCTTGATTGTTAAGTTATGCGCTCTGGCCGCACACGCTGGCCGTGAGCACATGGTCCCATTACCTGCTGCTGCTGGCAGGGCTGGGATTCGCATTGCTCCGCTCCCTGGTACAGTCCGAGTCATCTACCACACAGGTCCAGCAGATCCACTATCATCAGTGTTCCAGTCTACTGAAACGTGAGTGTTACATTGATGATGTTCTGAACTGCAACTGCACACTGCAATTATTATATTTTTTTAATGTATTTCAGAAAATTCCTTAAAAGGGTACTCCGCCCCTAAGCATCTTATCCCCTATCCAAAGGATAGGGGATAAGATGTCAGTACGCTGCGGTCCCACTGCTGGGGATCCCCAGGATCCCCGCTGCGGCACTGCGCTATCATTACAGCACAGAGCGAGTTCGCTCTGTGTGCGTAATGACGGGCGATACAGGGGACGGAGCCGCGTGATGTCATGGCTCCGCCCCTCGTGAAATCACAGCCCGTCCCCTTACTGCAAGTCTATGGCAGGGGGCGTGACGACCGCCACGCCCCCTCCCAAAGACTTGTATTGAAAGGGGCAGGCCGTGACATCACAAGGGGCGGAGCCGTGACGTAACGATGCTCTGGACCCTGTTTTACGCGTCATTACGTGCAGAGCGAACTCGTTCTGTGCTGTAATGATAGCGTAGTGCCGCAGCGGGGATCCCGGGGATCCCCAGCAGTGGGACCGCGGCGATCTGACATCTTACCCCCTATCCTTTGGATAGGGGATAAGATGTCTAGGGGCGGAGTTCCACTTTAAAATGTCTCCCAATTTGGTTTTCAAATTATTCCATTAGCGAATGGATTTATTCCAAACAGGAGCAATTCCTACAATAAAAGTATATGCTTGTTTCAATGGGAAAGAGAAAAAGTAATTCCAGACACTTCTGGCAGCAATCATCTTCAAAGAAACAAAGAGTCAGGTATGTTAAAATTGAACACAATTGTTCTTTCCCCAACATTCATTGGAAATCAGCAAATCAACAAGTTGACCCATCTTTTTATCTAAGGTGTATAGCTGGCTTAAAGGGGTACTCCGCCGCAAACATCTTATCTCCTATGTAAAGGATAGGGGATAAGTTGTTAGATTAGATCTCCGATGTGGAATCACGTCATTTGACACACAGAGCGAACTCCGCTCTGTACCTGATGACTGGCAATGCGGCCGCCACTCCCCCTCCATTCATTTCTATGGGAGGAGGCGTGACGGCTACATCATATCCATCACGCCTCCTCCCATTGACATGAATGGAGGGGGCATGGCTGCTGCCGGCATGGAGATTGCGAGGGTCCCCAGCGGTGGGGTACCCCTTTAAGAGAGCGATAGTCCTATTTGTTGTTCCAGGAGGAGCTTCAGAGGAGGTTTCTATTATCATTCAGGGCCCCTGTTGTGGTGGATCAGGGTTGTGAAAGTCCTGATGGCACAATGAAAACGTGTGCTATTAAACTGCAAATAGTTGGGGTTGATGGAAAGGATACAATTCCATAGTCTGATAAAGTGTCCATTAGTACTAGAAACTCTATAGAGGCTTCTGCTAGCCTAACCAACCTCAGTTGGCAACCAGAAAAGTGTCAGGCTTTAGTGTCTGCTCTACTGGTCCTATTAATCTACCCCAGATTACAGGAATACCATAGAAAAGTGTTTCCAGGGGCGTAGGAATGAGATGAATCCCCCCCAGGAATTCATGCTGGGGGACCGATAATGAAGTTATCCCCACACCAGGCTGCTACTACTTTAAGAGACTGGTACCAGCTGCTGGGTACCTGCAACTCCCACCGGGCCACCGCCACTTTAAGAAAGAGATGCAGGAAGAGAGCAGACCCACCTGCCGGGACGTCGTCAGTTTAACAAACTAGTGCATGCTGGGACAGCCTGGCTGCTGAAGTTATTGGTCCCTTCGTATCTTAATGCTTGTCAAAGAGGAGCACAGGGGCAGCATACAGGGACAGGACAGAAGAGTAGAATATATATGGCTGGTCACTAATAATGGTATGTGCACAGTGCAAGACGATTCATCATGGAATTTTGCTGGGTCTTCAGGAAGTTGGGCAATAGCAGAAATTGTGCAGTACATGAACTGACTGGCCATTGACTGCTCTGCTCTTGCTGCTCGTTACCAAACAACAGTCACATTAGTTCCTTTATTTTACTCTGAAAGAATCCATTATATTGTTTTTATTTAAACTATTACTGTTAAGGTTCCCTGACAATAATAATAATAATGTATATTAGGGGTCTTCTTGCTGTCACTGTTATGATTTACCACCCCTTAGTACCAGGGCCGGATTAACGTAGGGGCGGATGGAGCTGCCGCTCCAGGCCCCTACGTTAAAATAGGCCCAGCGAATGGCACGGGTGGCCCGCGACAGCTATATGTACAGAAAAAGAGGGCCTGCCATGCAATGTCCCTGTGTCCCAAAAGATCTTTTCGGGACACAAGGATGTCCTGGCGGTTACCTCTCTGCGGCGCCCCCCACGTTAACTTTAAAAACGCAGGGGCCGCTGGGAGGTAGCGCATGCAGGGACGTCACTGATGTCCCATTCGTGCGCCCATAGGAGTAAAGCGGAGCATCGAGGAGGACGCGCCCATGGTAAGTCACCAGCGGCACGTCATCTTCAGTGTTCCGACCTCCAGTCCCGGGACCATAGACCATAGCAGTAGATCATGACCATGGTCCCCGGACCGGAGGTCGGAACACTGGGGCAGTAAACAGGCATAGAGGCTCCAGCCATAAACTGTATATGGCTGAAGGCTGTATGTCTGTGGGGGAACTATACTGCACCTAATGTGGGGGGGCTATACTGCACCTAATGTGGGGGGGCTATACTGCACCTAATGTGGGGGAAACTATACTGCACTTAATGTGGGGGAACTGTACTGCACCTAATGTGGGGGAACTGTACTGCACCTAATGTGGGGGAACTATACTGCACCTAATGTGAGGGAACTATACTGCACCTAATGTGGCGAACTATACTGCACCTAATGTGGCGAACTATACTGCACCTAATGTGGGGGAACTATACTGCTCCTAATGTGGGGGAACTATACTGTACCTAATGTTGGGGAAACTATACTGCACCTAATGTGGGGGGAACTGTACTGCACCTAATGTGGGGAAACTGTACTGCACCTAATGTGGGGGAAACTGTACTGCACCTAATGTGGGGGAAACTGTACTGCACCTAATGTGGGGGAAACTGTACTGCACCTAATGTGGGGGAAACTGTACTGCACCTAATGTGGGGGAAACTGTACTGCACCTAATGTGGGGGAAACTGTACTGCACCTAATGTGGGGGAAACTGTACTGCACCTAATGTGGGGGAAACTGTACTGCACCTAATGTGGGGAACTATACTGCACCTAATGTGGGGAACTATACTGCACCTAATGTGGGGAACTATACTGTGCCTAATGTGGGGGAACTGTACTGCGCCTAATGTGGGGGAACTGTACTGCACCTAATGTGGGGAAACTATACTGCACCTAATGTAGGGAAACTATACTGCACCTAATGTGGGGAACTGTACTGCACCTAATGTGGGAAACTATACTGCACCTAATGTGGGGCAACTATACTGCACCTAATGTGGGGGAACTATACTGCACCTAATGTGGGGGAACTATACTGCACCTAATGTGGGGGAACTATACTGCACCTAATGTGGGGGAACTGTACTGGATCTAATGTGGGGGAACTGTACTGCACCTAATGTGGGGGACTATACTGCACCTAATGTGGGGAACTATACTGCACCTAATGTGGGGAAACTATACTGCACCTAATGTGGGGAACTGTACTGCACCTAATGTGGGGGAACTATACTGCACCTAATGTGGGGGAACTGTACTGCACCTAATGTGGGGGAACTGTACTGCACCTAATGTGGGGAACTGTACTGCACCTAATGTGGGGAACTGTACCAACATAAAGAAGTGCTCCATCTTTCAGGCAGCCTTAATCTGGCCCTGGTTATAATAGATCAACTATTATAAACATACAGGCCTATAAGCAGATTACCTGTGCAGATGAAGAGTGGTGCAGTTGCCCATAGCAACCAATCAGATCGCTTCTTTCTTTTCTCAAAAGGCAAGAAGCGATCTGATTGGCTGTTAGGGGCAACTGCACCACTATTCACTGGGCCCACCAATGTGTAAAAACGGCCCTGATAGGGATTATAGCTAGCTAGCTACCTACCTGCCTATCTACGTACCTGGCTAGCTACCTACATGGCTACCTAGCTAGCTACTTACCTAACTACTTACCCAGCAAGCTTACAACCGACCCAGCTACCTATCTAGCCAGCCAACAACCCAATTAAATGCTTACCTATGTCACACTCTGTGTATCATGCTTTTTGCACATAATGTAAGTAAATGCCATTGCACTAAAACCCACAAATAGCCGCAACCCAGCTGTTGTGTCAAATCAACTTTAGGCCCACCAAAATCTTCAGCACCAGGCCCATGATGCTCTTAATCCGGCCTTGCTTAGTACAGTGTTCACCAACCAGAGTGCCTCCAGCTTTTACAAAACTACAACTCCCTGCATTCCAAGACAACCTTTGGTTGCCCAGGTATGCTGGGATTTGTTATCTTGCAACAGATGGAGGTACTCTGGTTGGGAAACACTGCCTTAGCCCTTTAAAGGAAATATGTCACCAGTGTCACCTGCACTAACCTGTGTGTACAGACAGGTAGTGCATGTGACACTGATGACAATGACAATGTCCCGTTCTGTGGCGGGGACAGTGGGGTCTCCAGCATTCATATTTAGGGGGGGCACATGGGGGGCCATTGACAAAAGTGGGGGGGGGGGGGCAATTTTAAAACGTGTGTGCATATATATATACACACATACATACACACACACCGTGCAGAACATGTTTAATTAAAAAAAATATTTTTGCAGACTCCCTCTGCAAACTGCACTCTCAAGTAGGAAAGGTAGCCTCACTGCTCGCTCCACTCATTCCCTCTGCAAACTGCTTTCTCAGGTAGATGATGTATAGCCATACTGTCCGCTCCACTGGCACCCTCTGCAAACTGCAATCTCAGGTAGGTAAGGTGTAGCCACACTGTCCGCTTGTTCTGCTCCCCCTTTCTTGCTCAGGTTCCCTTTACTTGCTCTGCTCTCAGGTTCTCCTTACTTGCTCTGCTCTCCTCTACTTGCTCTGCTCCCCTTACTTGCTCAGCCCCCTGCTGCTCCTTACTTACCCTCCCTTGTTTGCTCAACCCCCCTTACTTGCTAAGCACCCCCTTATTTGATCAGCCTCCCTATTTGCTCAGCCCCCCTTAATTGCTCAGCCTCCCGTTTGTTCAACCCCCTTTACTTGCTCAGTCCCCCCTTACTTCCTCTGCTCCTCCTCACTTGCTCTGCACTCCCCCTTACTTGCCCAGCCCCCTATTAGCTAAGCCTCCTCTTACAGCTCAGCCCCCCTTATTTGCTCAGTCACCCCTTATTAGCTCAGCCCTCTTTACTTGTTCAGCTCCCCCTTACCTTACTTGCTCATCCCCCTTATTTGCTCAGCCTTCCCCCTTTATTAGCTCAGCCCCCCCTTACTTGCTCAGCTTTCCCCTACCGTACTTGCTCAGCCCCCCTTATTAGCTCTGTCCCCCTTATTTGCTCAACCTCCCACCTTATTTGTTCAGCCCCCCCTTAAGTTATTTTGTTAGACCCCCCTTATTTGTTCAGCCCCCCCCCCCCCCCGACCCCCTTACTTGCTCTTCCTAATTGCTCCTAACTGTCCTAACTGCTCTTGGCTCTTCTCACTCTACTCCCCTTTCCTTGCTCAGTTCTCCTTACTTTACTTACTGCTCTTGCTGTGTCATGCTCTTCAGGTTCTAACTTCTTCTCACTGCAATGTGTGCTCCCGCTCCTCTTCCTCTCTTTCTGTCCGCCGAGTCCGACTACCAGAAAGCATGGGTTGCGCGCACGTGATCCTGGCACCGCTCAGCCACATCAAAATAATCAGCCGCGAGGAGAGAGGGAAAGAAAAAGGAAGCAGTGCTCCCTTGCGGCGCCGGCACGGCTGCAAATGCCGCCAGAGCGGCGCCGGATGAGTTATTAGAATCAGGGGCGTACCTTTAGCATTCAGCACCCGGGGCGGACCCTTTGCTTGGCACCCCCCCCCAGGGGGGACCCTGTGTTTGCCCCCATCCCCCCCCCCCCCCAAGTAAGAAAACACGCACAAACTTTTTAAAATAAATAAACCCATGCACACCCCTTAATAAAACCCCTTAACCCCCCTTAATAAAATAAAACCCTGCACCCCCTTAAAAAAAATCACTTTCCATCTGCACCAAATAGAAACAAATCCACATCCCCATCAATAAAATGAACAAATCCATCTAATTCAGATGGAACATACCGCCATGACTTGTTCCTCACTATGTCAGCGGATTCTGATTCTCTATATAAAAACAATATTATTATAAACCTGCCAGACACTGTATCCACTAAATATGATACTACTTTACACTGCACTCTTTGAATATAAACCTTCCACACACCGTACCCTTCTCAATATAATACTGTCACACACCATACCCTCTAAATATAATACTATCACACACCGTACATTCTGAATATAATACTACCATTCACTGTATCCACTGAATATAATACTATAACACACTGTACCCTCTGAATATAATACTGCAACACACTGCACTCCTAAATATAATTCTACCACACACTGTACATTCTGAATATACTACCACATACTGTACCCTCTAAATACAATACTGTCGAACACCATATCCTCTGAATATAATACTACCACACACTGTACCCTCTGAATATAATACTATGACATACTGTACCCTCTGAATATAATACTACTACACACTGTACATTCTGAATATAATACTACCACATACTGTACCCTCTAAATATAATACTGTCACACACCGTACCCTCTGAATATAATACTACCACACACTGTACATTATGAATATAATACTACCACACACTGTGCCCACTGAATATAATACTATGACACACTGTACATTATGAATATAATACTACTAAATATTATACTACTGAATATAATACTATGACACACTGTACCCTCTTAATATAATACTGAATATAATACTATGACACACTGTACCCTCTGAATATTATACTACCACACACTGTACATTATGAACATAATACTATGTCACATTGTACCCACTGAATATAATACTATGTCCCACTGTACCCACTGAATATAATACTATGACACAGTGTACATTCTGAAAATACTACCACACACTGTACATTCTGAATATAAACCTGCCCCACACCATACCCTCTAAATACAATGCTACTATACACTGCGCTCTCTGAATATACTACCCCACACTGTACCCTCTGAATATACTACCACACACTGTGCCCTCTGAATATAACCTTGCCATACAGTGCACCCTCTAAATACAATACCACAACAGCAGTAGCACCCCTGATCATCCATTAGCTGATGCTATTAACACAGGAGGGGGGGGGTGGGGGTTGTGGTGTTGCTGATGGATAATGAGGATGCTACTGCCCTCCCTGGCAATAGCACCCCCATAATCCATCGGCAGGATCATCCTCCTGGCACTGGCACCCTCACCGTCCACCAGCAGGATCTGCTGATGGAGGTGCTACTGCTGGGCTGGGTGGGGGGTAGTGTTGCTGGTGGATGATGAGGATGCTAGTGCCGGGGGGGGGGGGGGGAGAGCATTAGGTAGGCAGCAGTTCCCCCACATTAGGTAGAAGTTTCCTCACATTAGGTAGCAGTTTCCCCACTTTAGTTAGCATCGTTTTTCCATATTAGGTAACACAGATTCCCCACATTAGGTAGCATAGTTTCCCCACATTGGGTGGCAAAGATTCCCCACATTAGGTAGCAGTTTCCCCACATTAGGAAGCATAGCCGAACTCCCCAACCCCCACCCCACCAGACACACACACAGACACAAACACAGAGACACACATAGACACACACACACACACACACACACACAGACACACACACAGACACACACACACTTACTTACCTGGCAGCGCTTTTTCTTTCCAGCGTCGGTCCGACGGGTGACTTGCGCGACGTCCCTCATCAGACACAGGCTGGTGTATCTCACGGGTTTGAAAATCTCACCCATCACTGTCCGCCAGTGCAGCTGCAAACAGGGGGTCGGCGGTGGTAATGGGGTGCTAATGCAGAGGTAATGGGGTGCTAATGGACGGGAGCGAGCGCAGCTGAAGACGGGGGGGGGGGGGTCACTACACCACTGGTAGCGCGGACGCAGCTGATGGGTGCAGCAGAAGAACTTAGTTTATTTTAAATTGGGGGGGCACAATGGGGGGCACGACCTGATCTACGGGGGGGGGGGGGGCCATGGCCCCCTCTGTTCCCCCCCCCCAGCGACGCCAATGGGCGGGGATTTCCGGTAATCTTCTCCATTAAACTTCAGCTCCGGCTGGCTTGGAGCATGGGCGGAGCTTAGTGACGTCACCACTGCCGCTCCCTGCTGGGTCCCACTGCTAGAGAACGGCAGCGGTGACATCACTAAGCTCTGCCCATGCCCCAAGCCGGCCGGAGCAAAGTTTAACAAAGGAGATTACCGGAGTCCCCGCCACAGAATGGGCAAGGTAAGTATCGTCATCAGTGTCACCTGCTCTACCTGTCTGTACTGACAGGTTAGTGCAGGTAACACTGGTGACAGATTTTCTTTAACCTCTTCAGAATCCAGCCAGTTTTCATTTTTGAGATGTCATTTTTCCCTACTCACCTTCTAAGAGCCATAACTCTTATTTATCCATGTGCCATCATTGATTAATGTTATCGGCGCTCTATTACTACAGGTTGCCTTCCATGGAGCATTGGAGTGCCAAGGACAACAAAGAGCCAGGTAAGGGTCATTCTACCATCCTCTCAGTCAATTGGGACACCATGATCATGTCGCTTTCATCCCAATCAGCCCGCTGAGTTACCCTGGAATCAAAATCACAGCATTATGACACCACGGTCAACTCTGATCATGGCGTCTTAAGGGCTAATGCTGGACATTGGCCCAATTTGGCAATGTCTAGCATTACCCGTGGGTCCCGATTGCTGATAGAAACCGGGACCCACCAAGTACGAAACGTGCTTATCTGCTGAGCGCGCTTCATATAGTGGTAACGGTGCAAGATGTATATTTACGCCCATATGTGGGAAGGGGTTAAAGAGGCATAATTTTTCATTTTTGCACTTTAGTTTTTCCCTCCCAGCCTTCTAATACTCAAAATAGGGGGAGATTTATCAAAAGCTGTGCAGAGAAAAAGTTGCCCAGTTGCCCATGGCAACCAATCAGATTGCTTTTTTCATTTTAACAAGGCCTCTTTTTATTTTGGCATTTATGGCTCTGAAAAATTTATCATATACTGTGTGCCATTTCATAATTTTTTTATATTTGACTATGCTACGGGGACTGAAAAGTTAGTGTCGTTCATAATATAGTGTCTGTACCTGTGTGTGACGATTTTCTCACAATTCTTCTGTGATTTTCACCCCAATATTTATTTTTGAAAGCATACAAAATGTCTGCTGTCTCAGATTTTTCCCAGGTTGCAGTGCGGCCGAGAACTGACTCACTAGTCAGCGGATGACAGGAAGCCTGTCTGCTTCAATGGGTGGAACGATCGCTTGGTGGGAGATAGATCAATCTGCAACTAATGCAACAGCTGTAGGCACCCTGAATGAAAACCACAGGTCTTTTGAATGGATGCAGCTCATTTATGTTTCAATTGATGGGGTGACTGATGTGTGGGAGGGAGGAAAATGGAATTATGGGATTTGTAGTCAAAAGAAGAAAACTCAAACAGGAAATACCAGTTCACAAAAAGCTAGCCACAGTGTTATGGTAATCTCACAACATAACCACTTAACCCCAAGACAAGCGCAGATCCTTCCTAAGCATGTCCATTACTGCCTGCCAGGCACATTCTAAAATCACCTTATGGTGGATAACCCCTTTAATATACATTAGCACTTCTACCACAGACAATCAGGGATGTGGAATTCCTATCGCCCGACGCCCGGGACAAGCAGTTCCGGGCGCTGGGCAGGTGAATTTGTCCAGCCCTTAGCCCGGCTTCAGGCAAGCAGGGCCGGACCTGACAAGTCGCCCGGACCTCTGCAGTCTGTATGGAGCGGGCTGCTGACTCCTGCCCGCTCCATACTCTGCAGCCCCCGGCTGTAAAAACCTGTGTCCTCCGAAGCAGAGCAGGGGAGATGAGAAGCTGAGTATGTCTCCCCTGCTCTGCAGATGTGCGGGGGGAGATGAGGGGGCGTGGCTTCTTGCTCCCCGTGCAGACCTCCATCCTCTGCCTTCACTCCCCCCAGCTGTAGCTTCGGAGAGCTGAGCGGAGGAGCGGTCGCACGTCTGCACGGGGAGATGCATACGGCGCTCTGCAGTATGTATGGAGCGGGCTCCGGACTCCTGCCCGCTCCATACTCTGCAGCCCCCAGCTGTTCTCAGTAGCCGGGGGCCGCTGCTAATAGTCAGCATGCGGCGATCGCCGCGGCTGGCTATTAACCCTTTAGATCGCCGCTGTCAAATCTGACAGCGGCATCTAAAGGGACATGTGAATGCTCCCTGGTGGGCTAGTGGAGTGGATCACCCCCCCGCAGCGCGATCGCGGGGGGGGGGGGGGGGGGGAGATCCACTATAGAGGTAACCGGAGGGCTTACCTCTGTTCCCTGCTGTCCCGCTCTGTCATTGATAGATCCTGGACCAATGGATCACAGAGCACACAGATTAATAGAGTTCAATAGACTCTATTCATCTGTCTGAGGAATCTAATGATTCCTCATATAAGTCTAATAAAGTGTTAAAAAAAAAAGTTTTAATAAAAGTTTGAAAGACGCACATTAACCCAGTGGTCTTCAAACTGTGGCCCTCCAGATGTTACAAAACTACAATTCCCAGCATGCCAGGACAGCCGTTGGCTGTCCGGGCATGCTGGCAGTTGTAGTTTTGCAACATCTGGAGGGCCACAGTTTGAAGACCGCTGCATTAACCCCTTCCATGTTCAAGAGTTCAAATCACCCCCTTTTCCTATATAAAAACATGTAAACATAATAAAAATAAACATATTTAGTATTGCTGTGTGCATAATTGTACAACCTATTAAAATATAACATTATATATCCTGTACGGTAAATGTAAAAAAAAAATATCAAACCACAGATTTGCTATTTCTATAATATCCCCGGAAAAAAAGTTAAAAAGCGATTAAAAAGTCAGATCAATACCAAAATGGTACCGATACAAAAAACGGATTATGGCGCAAAAAATGAGCCCTCATACAGCCTGGTATGTGGAAAAAAAATAAAGCTACAGGGGTTAAAAAATGGCAATTAAAAAAATTAGAAAAAGTCCAGAATTAGTAAAACATGATGAAAACGATACAAATCTGATATCGCTGTAATCAGGCGCCTAAAGTATAAAACTAACATGTTACCTCAACCACAAGGTAAATGGCGCAGAAAAGAAAAACCACCAAATCTGCAAAATTATCTTTTACTATTTCAATTTCACTTCCCTATATATATATATATATATATATATATATATATATATATATATATATATTTTTTTTTTAGTTCAGAGAATATGTTATTGAAAAATTAAAAGGTGTCATTATAGTAGGTAGGGATGGCTATTATAGGGCGAGGAGGAAAAAATGAGTGTAAAAGCGAAAATTGGCCAGGACAAGTGGATCGTCATGAGGGACAAGTAGATTTTGCTCCATTTTAGTTCCGTGGACAAGTAGTTTTTTTTATAAATATTCCACACCCCTGGACAATACTATGTTTGTTCTGTAGGTCCATACAAAGACATCCAATTGATATAGGTTTTTGTTTTATCTTACTATTTTTTATCAAATTAATGCTTTTTTTTGTGAAAATTTGTATGCTTAAAATTGTCCTTTTCTGACCTTATAACCCCTTTTTTTTTTTTTTTACCTATATAGGGCTTTATGGGGGCTCATATTTTGTGCCATAATCTGTATTTTTTGTCGGTACCAGCTTTGTTTTGATGGAATTTTTTTTTTTTTATCCTTTTTATTCATTTTTTTCTTGTATATGAAGTGACCAAAAATCAGAAATTCAGAACTTTTTTTTTATGTTTACACCATTGACCATGCGGTTTCATTAACGTTATTATTTAATAGTTTGGACATTTCCACACACAGCGACACCATATTACTTTATTGGGTAAAGGGGGTGATTTACACTTTTATTAGGGGAGGGGCGTGATTGCTGATAATAGCAACCAATACTTACCAGGAATGAATCGCGCTCAGCAAGAAAGTGCACTTCATACACTCGTACTGCGATCAGGGCATACATGTACACCCTGTGACGTTAAGGTGTTTTTGTGTCTATACAGGCTGTAGAGTACTCCCTGCCCTGACCGCACACACAGCCTACCTCCCACAGTCCTGACAGATCCCTGTCTCCAGAATTCACCGCTCCCTGAAGGTACCTGTGCTGAGGAGCCTAAAGCATAATTTTGTAGCGTCATGCAACATTGAATGGTTCTACCCCCTCTGGTCCTTTGTGGCTCCGCACTTGCAAAGCCACAACCAATTAAAATGCTATCCCTCCCAGATTTGTGAGGGTTGTTACGCCCCTGAGTGCTTCCCAGTTTGGAAACCACTGATCTACACTCTGTGGGGGAGATTTATCAAAACCTGTGCAGAGGAAGAGTGGTGCAGTTGCCCATAGCAACCAATCAGATTGCTTCTTTCATTTTCCACAGGCCTCTAAAGAGGCCTGTGGAAAATGAAAGAAGCATTCTGATTGGTTGCTATGGGCAACTGCACCACTCTTCCTCTGCACAGGTTTTGATAAATCTCCCCCTGTGACCTTTGTTGTGGTGGCGTGAATGAATGGCATATGGTGTAGACTAGCAACCACGTATCCAGTCAGAGAAAATGTTTGTGACGCCAGGAGTGTGGAGTGAATGGAGGATGAAGTAGTGGTCCTGCAAGATGATGTCACTTACCACAATTCCAATGTAGCGGTAATCCGTCCCCGAGTGTTGGGAATAAATAACTCCTCTAATGCTGGGGTATAGGATAACCACTGTTGAACTTTACTGAATTATTTGCAGGATGATGGCAATGACAATTTATTCCAAAGACAGTGGACAGGATGGCAATAGCAGCAATGGATAAGCTTGAGACCACAGTTGCTCTCATGGGATTGCTGAGACTTGTAGTTATGGTTCCGTCTGACTTGAGTAACTTGACTGAGACTTGACTTACTTTAAAGGAGCTGACAAACACTGACTTGAGCTTCTTCCCAGCAGGAATTCCAATTTAATGCTTACAGCCAGGGAGGGATACGAGGGATAGACGTGGTCAGGGATTGGAGGGGCAAGCTGTGCATAACTAGCTTGCCCCCTGACTGGTGAGCAGTTAAGGGGTTAAGAAATGTACAGGCAAGGTTTTTTAGCCCCCTCCCCCGCCTGTAAAACTTGCCAGTGGCTACAGTGGTATGTCCCATGGGTAGGGGGGAAGGAGTGCACCAATCAGGGGTTTAATAGTTTCCCGGGCTTTCAGGGGCCCTCCCCTGGGTATTTATAGCTGTGGTGCCTCCCTTCCCCCCTCAATCTGCCCAGGACCCGGAGTTTTGTTTGCCGGTTGGTATGTATCTGACTCTTATTTATGGCCCGGATGGAGCAGGAGGGTGAGGGCTGGCATGCTTGCTTGTGGCTGAGCTGGCCTCCCCTCCTGTTGCACCCTGGCGTTGGGTTCGGGAGGCTGGCGGACCTCTCACAGTCCCGCTCTCCTTCCCCCTGTCCTGCCCGTTCCTTTAATCCCCTTCCCTGTCCCGTTCCTTTACTCTCCTGCCCGTTCCTTTACTCTCCTGCCCGTTCCTTTCATCTCCTGCCCGTTCCTTTAATCTCCTGCCCGTTCCTTTAATCTCCTGCCCGTTCCTTTCATCTCCTGCCCGTTCCTTTAATCTCCTGCCCGTTCCTTTAATCCTAATCTCCTGCCCGTTCCTGCAATCCTTTTCCCTGGCCCGAGCCCCCTTCCTAGGCGTGCTCCTTTTGAGCGCGCTTTGCCTCCTTCCCCCGTTACTGTCACCTCCGTTTGCGGTGTCTGCCCCCTGGGTGGCTGCTGCTGTTCTTTTTTTTTTTTTTATAGGCTTGCGCAAATGGACGTTTATTAACGTCCATTTGCGTGTTCCCAGCTATAATGCGCGCTCACAAGTTGAGCGCGCATCATAGCCGTTGGGTCCCGGTTGCTATTAGCAACCAGGACCCATGCTAATGCCGGACATCGCCGATCGGGCAGATGTCCGGCTTTACCTTTTGGATGCAGCGATCAAAGTTGATCGCCGCATCTGAATGTATGTATAGGCGTCCCGGCTGCTCAGTCGGGCTGATCGGGACCATCGCGATTAAATCGCGATGTCCCGATCAGCTGGAACGCAGCAGGAGGGTCACTCACCTGCCTCCTGCGCGTCCGCTTGTGGATTGATTGCTCCAAGCCTGAAATTCAGGCTTGAGCAATCAATCACTGATGACCCAGATCATTGCCATGTTAACACATGGCAAGTGATCTGTGTTAGGATCTGTGTGTGCGCAGTGTTGTGGCTCCCTATGGGAGCTATAGCATTGCACACCAAAAAAATAAATAAAATAAAATAAAATAAAATGTTCATGAACATCTATTTAACCCTTGCCATAAAACGTTTGGCACACTACTCCCCCCCCCCCCTTTTTTCCCCTATACAAAAAAATAAATTAATAAATAAAATAAATAAATAAATAGATAAAAATAACTAAATAATAGAATAAATTAAATAAGAATTAAATAAAATGTAAAAATCTGTATTACATCAAGCATATACACGTATACGGTATCGCTGCTTGCGTACATGTCCGTACTATCTAAATATATCTTCGATTGCAGTACTCCTTCAATGGCGTACGCGCAAAAAAATAAATAAATAAATAAATAAAAAATAACATAAATAAATAAATTAATTAATATTACTAAAAAAAAAAAATTATTTTTAAATAAATAAATAAAAATTTATACATAATAATAAATAATTAATAAATTACAATGAAATGAACAAGTACAAACTGTGTAGATTTCAATACACATACGCATGTGGTATCAAAGGCCACGTGCGTCAATGTCCGAACTATCAAGTTAAATATCCTCATTTGATCGCACGGTTTAGGGTGTAGGCGCAAATTAATAATTAAATATATAAATTCTACAGTCCCATATAGTGTATTTTGGTCGCTTTTTATACTTAAAAAAAAAAATAAATAAATAAATAAATAATCACAACTCTGATTGACACGACACTGGTACCGCTGTAAACTTCGGATCACGGCGCATGGTTCTTGCAGCCACTGCACCCCAAACCCTCCATCACCTCTCCGCCCCGAGTTCCAAAAAAAAAAAAAAAAAAAAATTATAATAAAAAATAAAATAAAAACCCACTGCGGCCGCTGCTGTCCCTCTTCCTGAGTCCTCTGCTGCTGGTTTTCCGGCGCCATTCCGGGCGGCGGCAGAGTACCCGCGACCAGGTGGTCTCCAGCGTGCCTTGTCCCACGCCTGCGGTGGTGAAGTGGTTCCTCCATCTTTTGTGCCTTCCACATCTTCTGGACTTAGTGAGCGTTCTGTTGCAGGGGGCAGGGGTGGCTCTATTTTCGTGCCTGCCCTTGGGGCTTTGGCAGGCCAGTTGTCTTCAGCTGGCTAGGCTGGGTTTGTGCCCTCTCCTTCCCTGGTTAGTGTGCTTATGGCTGTTCTGGGTAGTATCCGCCTTTTGTTCCTGTGTGTTTGTTGGGTTTGGGTCTCGGATATAGGTGGATGTCTATGTTGGTCTCTGGTTGTGAGTTGGGTACGTCTCTTCTTGACGGGGTCCTTTGGTGTGGTATCATTTTCTGCGGTGCTCACTTAGGTGAGTGGTCTTTTGGCCTTCCACTCTGGATGACCGGGTTTTGTGGACTTAGCTCCTGAGGCTTGTTCCATATCCTGATGGGGTGGCACCCAGTTACGGTTTTGTTTCTTTTGGTTTTCTCCCCTCTTGGTTTGGTGTTTCTCTCCGTCACTAGTTGTAGTCCCTCTCTGCAGCTCTGTTCGTCCCAGTGTATTGTCTGATGTTTTCGCCTGTTTTGCTCCCGATCTCTGGTAGGCATGGGACTCCTGTATGTCGTGCTGGGTGCTTTCGCTGATGTGGCGGTGGGTAGGTTTCGCTTGGGTCTCAGTTTGTCTTTCCTTGTGGGTTCTTCTTTGTGGTTGTTTTTCCGGAGGGGGATTCTCCTGTGCTCTACGCTTGTTGGGGTGTGGTTTGTTGCAGTCTTCCGCATGCCGTGTTGGCGTTGGTCTGCATTTTTCCTGTGAACGGGGAGTGTTTGCATTTTCTCTGTTTTGGTTTCCTCGGGGCTTGCTAGGTGCCCCTGATCCGGTCCTTGCTGGTTTACTGTATGTTCCGCGTGGAATATGGTTCTGGGCGGAGTTTTTTCCTGCAGGTTGTCTCTGGCCACCGAGGGTGTCTGGTATTTGTGCCCCCGCATATGTGCCCCTGGTACGCTATGGGCTGACATTTCGGTTGGTTGGGGTTTTTTCAGGAGTTGGGCAGTGGACTGGCCTGCTTTCAGTTCCCCGTTGCAGTGCACGGGGAGCTCGCTCTGTTCTCGGTTGTGGCTGGTTTGGTCGGTTGTTGGTGTGGTGTTTGGTTTTCCAGTGATGCTGCGGTGGGTTTCTGCCATGCTTGGGGTTTTGTTTGAGCTTTTCCCTTGGTGTTGGTTGTGGGACTTTGGGTGCTTGCTTCGGCAGCTCATGTTTTAGACTTGTACTTGGTTGCGCGCTATTTTTGTGATGCTTTTCTTCTTTTCTAGTGTGTGATTTGAGTGATCAGGGGGCGTGTTTTCTTCCTGTGCTCTGCCTGTTGCATCTAGTGCTTCGCTGTTTGGAGTTACAATTTCTTTCGGGGCTACGCTCCCTGGGTCGGTATTGGGTGTTGATGTTTTGTCCCGTTTTCTCTGGCTGTAGTTCCGGAGGGTTGCTTGTGTGGCCAGCCCATGGGTCCTTGGGGAGAGAGCTGTAATTCTTGGTCCGCTTTGGTGGCTCCTGCGGCTTGGTCGCACTCACGGTACGGCGCTTGCGAGTGGTTAGGTTGGTGTGGAGGCCGGGATGTCTACAGTCGAGGAGGGTCCCGGAGGTTCCAGAGGGTCGGTGGACAGCGGATAAAACATAAAAAAAAAAAATTATATATATTGGTTTCTATGCCTGGACTGCCCTTTGATGTACCTTAGAAGGCTCTGATGTTTGATTTACTGTTTCGTTTTAATAGGATGTGATAATGGAAGTTATCTGCTGTGTCACCTCTCCAAGGAGGTTCGAGATTTGGGCAGTGTTCTCAGTGTATCCAAATAACATTCTGAGTATGTGATGCTGGGATCTTCACCTATTCATGTGAATCACCTACAAAAAAAAAAAATAAAAAAATAAAAAATAAAAAATGAAATGTTGGTTGGCTTTCCCGCTGTGCTGCAATCCAGTGGGGTGCGGTTGGCGCACGGCACATGGCAGGGGGTGATTTTTCTTTCTGCTTTGCAGGTGGTGTATACCTAGGGGGCCCGCGAGTGGGTGGTGTATACCTAGGGGCTGGGCCCGCGAGTGGGCGGCCTTGCTGTCGGCGACCATTTTTTTTTTTCCTATCAATTTTTGGGTCGCTTGGTGGCGGCTGCGGGTCGGGTTTTTTGGTTGTCGTTTTGCGTAATTTTTCTAATCCGAGATTTTGCGCTAGCTTTTTTCAGGCTATGTGGATGGGGTACTTTTGCTTTCTCCTCGTCTCCTTCCATGGGACATGGGGGTCCGTGTTTTTGGGTGCCTATTTTGTGCGTTTCATGGAAAATGTTTAAAAAGTTTAAAAAATAATAAAAAAATAAGGCCCGTCGGTCCGAGACTGTTTAGGCGATCCGGGAGACGCAGCTCGTGCTCCATGAGGGTCCGTGAATGACTGTTTTGTGAGTTCGGGTTTGCTCTCTTTTTGTATCGGGGCCGGCGGAGGTGGCTGGGTTTCCGGAGAGGGTAGCGCTGCACGTGGGGCGCGGGCGATCTGCATGTTGTGTTGCTATTTTTGCCCAGTTTGATGTTTCCCGTGTGTGTTTTTGTTTTGCGAGCGGCTTTCCGCAAGGTGGTGCGAGTGCTGCAGCACTCTTTGGTGTATGGGCGAGTCTGAGAGAGAAGTTCACACGGGTTATTTATTTTAAAAAAAAAAAATAATAATAATTTAAAACACATAAAAAAAAATTTAAAAAAAATGGTCCTGGTGGCAGGTACCTCGGATTTCCTGGAGAGGAAATGTGTTGAGCGGATTTCCTGGAGAGGAAAGGCGCTGAGCGGAGTTCCTGGAGAGGAAGTGTGTTGGGTGTGCCGGGGGGCTGAGGTGGCCCCAGGTGTTGGCTATCCAGTATCTCTCGGGTGGGGGTCGGAGTCCAGTGTAGGGCTAACTGGTCTCCTCCGTGGCGGTAAGAAGACGGTGAAAGCGGGGTCAACATGGGGTAGACCTCCACACAGGACGGTGTGGCAGCACCTCTCGGGTTGGTAAGAAGCCAATCGGTGTCTTTGTTACAGTTAAATTGTTATTTATATAAGTAATTTTATAAATAAAGCTGTGGCCGATTCCCACCCACGGAAAAGTTGAATTGTTGTTGTGTCAGTTATTATTTAATTAATTATTGTAGTAAGGGGGAGGGGTAGTTATAGCCTGCTAGGAGCTAATTGGGTCTCAACAGTCTGGAGGGGCAAGCTGTGCATAACTAGCTTGCCCCCTGACTGGTGAGCAGTTAAGGGGTTAAGAAATGTACAGGCAAGGTTTTTTAGCCCCCTCCCCCGCCTGTAAAACTTGCCAGTGGCTACAGTGGTATGTCCCATGGGTAGGGGGGAAGGAGTGCACCAATCAGGGGTTTAATAGTTTCCCGGGCTTTCAGGGGCCCTCCCCTGGGTATTTATAGCTGTGGTGCCTCCCTTCCCCCCTCAATCTGCCCAGGACCCGGAGTTTTTCCCTCCCTCCCTCCCTTTTTGTATCTCTGTTTATTGTAAGTCACAGCTTGGCGGTAAGAAGACGGTGAAAGCGGGGTCAACCCGGGGTAGACCTCCACACAGGACGGTGTGGCAGCACCTCTCGGGTTGGTAAGAAGCCAATCGGTGTCTTTGTTACAGTTAAATTGTTATTTATATAAGTAATTTTATAAATAAAGCTGTGGCCGATTCCCACCCACGGAAAAGTTGAATTGTTGTTGTGTCAGTTATTATTTAATTAATTATTGTAGTAAGGGGGAGGGGTAGTTATAGCCTGCTAGGAGCTAATTGGGTCTCAACAGTCCTTCACACCTTTATTCTTTAGGCTTCTTTTACACTGTGTGTAAGGCTCCGTTACAAGCGTACGTTAAAAGGCTCTTTTTCACCCCACTTTTTGTGCCATTAACACCCGTTATTGTAACAAAGCCTAACAGGAGTCATAACGGCCAAAGAGGATCCCTTTCACTTCAATGGGATTCCTTTAACATCTGTTATGACTCCCGTTATTCCGCCGGAAGATAGTGGGAGAAAAAGACGTTGCAAGCACAAATTTTTCTCCCGCTATCTTCTAAAGGCAGGTACTCTGACAGGCACAAACATCAGTGTGACAAAAGCCTTACTTCACTATGGGGCCTGTCAGACAATATCTATTGTCCCCAATGCATAGACTGAGACTTCTGGGACGACTGGGCTGGAGAACCGGTCGGTGGGATCCATGTGAAGAGTGTGTAGTTGCTCTGGAACCAATAATTAGCAAATGGACTTTAGGCCTGCTCCCATGAGGTTTGGGATAGGTAACACAGGAGAGGTCTTCTCTCTTCACTGACTAACACAACACTACTCTGTAGTTACTGGCTTAAACTCCTTTCTTTCCGGTTAGATTAGGGTGGAGAAAGGACTAGAGGGTCCAAATTTGCTGTAACTGCCCCTGTGGTTTCTTAACTCATCCTTACAAAGAAATGCAGTTAACCCTTTACATATCATCAAAGGTACAATAGAACCAAAAAGTGAGAAACATCATTAAAGCATTTTTCATGACAAAATACATTAATACACAGGTTTGGGTGGCAGAAGTGGCACCATATCATGACATCCACCCGACAGAATAGGCAGTCATGGGTGTTATGCTCCAGGACACCACGTTGTGATACTACGATCTTCTTTGGATATCACATGAACAACAAGGCAGACCTCAGTGCTGGTTCTACATTTCAACAACTGGGGTAATGCTGACCATCTAAGGGTTGCTCCGAGTTCCTCAACACCCCCCTCATTTTTTTGTTTCCAATGTCCCTCTTCCCAGCTCTTTTCTTCATTTCTTTTCTCAGTCGTTTCTTTTCTTTGCGTCCTTATAGGATAAACCATGCCTGCCAACTTTTGCATGTGAGTATATTCCAGCGAGTATACACAACACCTGGAAGATTTGCCCGCTGTTCCGGGATGCCCGCAGAGCTCTACTTCTTCTGGAAGTTTCCTGGACATTCAAAGATGCCTGTTTTGGCCGTGTCCTAAATCCTCAGCTATGTAGCTCACTTCCTACATCTAGTGTCAGGATCTTAGATTATCATTGTTAGTTAAAGGAACAGTCAGGGGGCAGCTGGAATTAGGTGAATGTCACATTCCTTTACGGTGAAGAACAAGGAGCAGGATCCTTCCGCCATGACCTCTTTTAGAGTAACATAATGGCAAGGAGAGCAGCTTCATTATCTCCTTTGAAATATCTTGTGGACGTATCCTTTTGTCTTACGCAGTGTCATGAAAGGTTGCCTTGGACACAGCAGAATGACTGAGAACGTGTAGGTCTAAATCCTAACTTGTTAAAAGATGAAGTCATTCGCTAGAGTAAAGTCCCTGTTTGACTGAAACGATTAGAACTGGGTGTCAGCCAGATTTGAAGCCATTGTGGTGCCTATTCACACTGCGGAATTCCGCAGGAATATTCCACCTGGACATTCCGCTACAGCAGAGTTCCATTGATTTCATTGAGATTCTGCTGCACTGTTTTCCTTGCGGACATTCCGCACAAATTACGCCGTGTGAACATGGTCTATAAGGGTACCTAGCGCTCTCCAAAACCTGAAGAGAATAGTGAAGCATAACATGAAGCTTATGGACCTTGGCCTTTGCCACCTTTTTCTTGTTGATACAGCAGTGATCTCCAAATTGTCACCCTCCAGCTGTCGCAAAACTACAACTCCCAGCATGCCCGGACAGCCGTTGGCCGTCCGGGCATGCTGGTAGTTGTAGTTTTGCAAGTCTATGGGGCCACAGTTGGAGACCACTGCTGTACAGAATGCCACAATTCTTTCTCTCATAGATCTGTGACATTTGCAATCCAGGCAAATCTGATCATTTTTCATAGGGGGCTAAGGGGATTGGCTGGCAGGAAAAATACTTTTGCTAGACCGGTTATGTTAAAAAAAAAAAAAATGTCCAACTCACTGATCCCTTGGTGCTATCACGGGTCCCTGCTTATCCCAATAAAATGTCAGCTCAATCCAATTACTGGCTGAGGTGGGTGACGTTGTGGCATGTTACTGGCTAATAGTGATGAGCGGTATTGCCCATATTCGAATTCGCGATATTTCGCGAATATATAGACGAAAATTCATCCTATATTCGCAAATTTCGTGTATTTGTTATATTCGCATATTCACATATGTGAATATTCGAGGAAGAAAACAGTGAGGGGGGGCAACTTTACTATTGGTTGCTATGGATGTTGTTGATAACCTCTGACAAGTGTATTTGCATCATTCTAATTGGCCCACAAGTGAAAAGAAGGAATATGCGAATATGAGAGAAAAAAGCGAATATTCTGAATTTCGAATATTTAGCGAATATATTTGCAATATTCGCGAATTTGCTATAAAAATTTGAAATGCGAATATTCGCACCCAACACTACTGGCTAAGGGGCATTGCCTGTGTGTTGAAATGGGTCCAGGAAGTGAAGGTCAACAGGGACCCAAATGGCAATGGCTGGGGATTAGTGAGGGGTGTCAATAAAAAAGTATATATAGATATGTTTTTCATAGCACCATGTGGAGAGATTCTGACCATTATACATGAGTGACATACAGTACTTCCGGACACCAACTTTTATTACATTTACTTCCCGTATAGCAGTGTTTCACAACATTTTTCAGATCAGGGCACCTCTCAGAATTATTTTTTTTTACTTACTATGAAAAAAAAAAAGGTCTAAAAAGAAGCAATGCACAATACCTTTATCTGTCTAGCACTCTCTAACTCAGTGATTCCCAACCAGGGTGCCTCCAGATGTTGCAAAACTACAACTCCCAGCATGCCTGGACAGCCTTTGGCTGTCCAGGCATTCTGGGAGTTGTAGTTTTGCAATACCTGGAGGCACCCTGGTTAGGAAACACTGCTCTAACTATATAACTATAGAGATTACAGTAATATACGTTCCTGGCCTCTAGGGCCGTAGGGATGTTCCCGTGGTATAGAGACCTCACATCCTAAGACCCCCATAGCGGTGGTACGTCACAGGGGTCGTAGCGCATCAAGTCAACATCTTACTTACCAATCAGCTGTGGCCCCCCACCACAGTACCCCGGTTAGCAATGGCTGCCTTAAAGAGTAACTCTCATGATCTTGTTAAATTTTATAATCCTCCCATCATGATAAACCACCCCCTGCCTTTATTTTTTATTATTTGTTAGTTTTCTACCTTGATATTGCTCTGTATTTTCTGCTCAGTCAGATTCACAGACTGGGAAGGGGCGTTCCCCAGCAGGTGTGACATCATCTGAAGCCATACAGGGGAGAACTTCCTCCCTAATCTGCTACACACAGCCCAGAGCAGTAAACTGTATGAGATGAGCTATGATTGGCTAAACCTGCACACACCCCCCTCAGCACTCCAGACTGAATCTCCTATATTTAGACTTCTGTCAGGCCAGCAGGAGTCCAAAGCCTGTGCAAGAGATAGGGGGGAAATGTGCTCTGGACAAGTAGGGAGACACCTAGTGGCAGCTTTTTTAAACACAAATAAAACATAGAAAACTTCTTTTTTTTTTCTAAACAAAGAGTACATTAGAAATATTTTTTTTATTGACCATAAGGAGTGCAACGGCAAAAATTTGTTTTAACGAGAGTGCCCATTTAAAGCCTGCAACTATGAGGAAGAAAAGAAAAAAAAAAAAAAGAGATTCAAAAGATTTCTTTGCACAGTGCCCCTTAGTGGATAAAACAAGTAATTCTATCTTTGCTAATAAAATGTTTGGCTTCTTGTGCATATCTTTGCAATGGTGGATCTGTCATTATAGGTAAATACGTTTTCCTAAGGACACTGCTAATATGGAAAAGGCCAACATTGCCAATAATGCAATGGTTCCCATCTGACCGCGCTTTGTACTGTTAACTTGGGAGCTGGTGTATTAATTCTTTCATGTCCTCAATCTTGCCTCTTGCGGTTTGCACAGCCGCCTTCCCTCTCTTCTTGCGTCCTTTCATATAATCCTCCTTTTCCCTATCAGGAAACCACAGACATCAGGCTCCTGCTGGGTTTATAGAATATATATTATTTCTTCTGGCTTCTAATTTAACCTCCTGCCCTATGAATGCTACAGCCACTCGCTGCAACACTCTGATCTCCCGAGGCTTGTCCTGACGCAGACTTTTCCTCAGGTTCTACCGGTTACAGTTTAATATGCTCCTGTCCTTGAATTTTCGACCGTAAATGTGACATGACTGCACCGGATGAACATTAAAAAGAAAATCATTAAAGAAAACCATTAGAAGTTTATGGAGATAGTTGCCGAATGATTGGGTTCAATGTGAAGAGTTTCAATCAAGAGAAATGAGTTGCTGCCACCTGGTGGACATGTAAAAATATGTTTCACTTGGAAATAAAATACAGTAGTATATACCTGAGTTATAGTTTGTATTATACTCAAGGGCAGCATACACAATTTTGCTGGCTGACACAGGAAACAGTTGACATATTTTTTTTTAAAGGATTTTTCCACTTATCATACACAAGATAACAAAAGACAACTCCAGATGGAGTTAAAGGGGTATTCCACTGCTCAGCGTTTGGAACAAACTGTTCAGAACGCTGGAGCCGCCCCTCATGATGTCACGCCCTGCCCCCTCAATGCAAGTCTATAGGAGGGGGCGTGACAGCCGTCACGCCCCCTCCCATAGACTTGCATTGAGGGGGTGGGGCGTGATGCTATGAGGGGTCGGGGCTATGACATCACAAGCTCCCGGCGCCGACTCCAGCATTCGGAACAGTTTGTTCCAAACGCTGAGCAGCGGAGTACCCCTTTAAAGGGGTATTCCAGGAACAAACTGGCTCCAGAAAGTTAAACAGACTTTTAAATGACTTCTATTAAAAAATGTTAATCCTTTCAATAATTATCAGCTGCTGAAGTAGAGTTGTTGTTTTCTGTCCGGCAACAGTGCTCTCTGCTGACATCTCTGCTTGTCTCGGGAACTGCACAGAGTAGAAGAGGTTTGCTATGGGGATTTGCTTCTAAACTGGGCTGTTCCTGAGACAGGTGTCATCAGAGAGGACTTAGAAAAGAACAACTCAACTTCGGAAGCTCATAAGTACTGAAAGGATGAATATTTTTAAATAGAAGTCATTTACAAATCTGTTTAACTTTCTGGAGCCAGTTGATATATATATTTAAAAAAACTTTTAAAGGGGTTATCCAGGAATAGAAAATCAGAGCCCAGGATGTGAGTGGTATTACAACTTGGCTTCATTTACTTTAATGGAACTTAGCTGCAATTCCAGCACAAACATGAGGACAAGAGAGGCGCTATTTTTGGAAGAAATCAGCTCTGTTTTTCTAATCCTGGACAACCCCTTTAATATCCTTCAAAGAGCCATTATGCTGTTTAACTGTCTAGGAAAGCCATGGATGCCTCCACTGTATCCAAAGGAGTCTAAACTTAAATCCCACAAAAAAAAAAGACAAATCTATTGAGATAAACATCTATAACATCTTAGCTCCTGCAATGCAATGAGGGGTTTTCTTAATAAAGACTTGCATGCCAGTGTTCTGGAGTTAAAAATTTGCACATTTGTTTAAAAAAATGCAACTTTTTATGCCAGCTTTCTGGAGTAAGCATTGATATATTCCCCATGACTTGCCATATTTTAGGATATCTTTGTGCTGTGGCTATGTTTCAACCAAGCATAGATTGATACACTGTAAGGCTATGTTCACACGGCAGAATTACTGTTTGGAATTCCGCACCGACATTCTGCAGCAGCAGAGTCCCATTGATTTCAGTGGGATTCTGCTGCACCGTGCACATGGCAGAAATTTCATGCCGGGAATTCGGGCATCCGCAGAAAGAACAGACATGTCTATTCTTTCTGCGGATTCTTCAAGGAAATGCATTACCGTCTATGAGACGGCACATTTTCGAGTGGTCCTAGCTGTTGGTGGAATATCCGCATGGAAATTTTTTGTGTGGATATTCCACCGTGTGAACATAGCCTAATAAAACACAGCTGTAAGAGCAGGTGTACATGAATACAAGAATATGTATAAGAATTCATGTAAATTAATACAAGAATATTTTGAATCTTTGTTAACAAAGTGTGATGTTAAAAATGGCAGAAAAGTAATATAGAAGGTAGAAATGCAGTGGTCGCCTAAACTACAATATTTAGTGGCTCCAACATAGTGCCCCTGATTTACATGTTTTGTCGGGTTGTGCGCCAGATTCTATCTCATTGCACCAGAAATAGAAAAAACCTGACCTGGGGTGTGTCCTCAACATTTTCACAAAAAAACTAGATATTTACTAAGGTTTCCACAGAAAATGTGGTGGATTTGAGCGGAGGAAAACCCTACAGATCAGAGCATGTGTAAAAAAAATATGGTGGATTTCAGCTGAGGAAAACCCTACAGATCAGAGCATGTGTAAAAAAAGCAAAGTGTAGGGAAAAGTGCAAAATATAGGGAAACCTTAGTAAATACCGTGGAAAATAAATTGTAGGGAATTAAAACCTACACAACATTCTTAAATCAGGGCCAGTATGTTAAAACCATCATATCTTGAGACCAAAAGTATATGAAGGGGCACATGGCTCAGCTTTCGCCCAATTATTTAAGTGATCCCATCTGTACCCACAATCAAAACTTCTGACGTGACATGTGACACATCAGAAGTTTGTTACAGTTGCCTATATACAACAATTCCCAGCTTTAGCTCTTGGTAAGAAACTGAGAATCCTCTTTTATTGTAGCAATAATGTAGCAATAAATAGGTCAGAGCCCAACCCATACCACCACCAAGTTTAAGATGAAAAATTCATATTAAAGGACAACTGCAGTGGCATTACACTTATCCCCTATCCACAGGATAGGGGATAAGTGTTTGATCGCGGGGGGTCCGACCGCTGGGACCCCCCCTGATCTCCCTAACGGGGCGCCGCCATAAGCGCTCATGGTGAGCGCTAAGGCGCGTAGCGTCGACCTAGAGTCTCCTCCCCATCTCCTCCCCGTCCCCATACAGTTCTATGGGGGATGCGGGGAGGCACGAATGCTGCCTCCCCGCCTCTCCCATAGAGATGTATGGAGGAGGCGTGCCGGCCGCAACGTCATGCTGCGGCTGGCACGCCCCCTGCACCGTACAGGAGATCGCCGGGGGCCCCAGCATTCAGACCCCCCGCGATCAAACACTTATCCCCTATCTTGAGGATAGGGGATAAGTGTTTGTAACGCTGCAGATGTCCTTTAAACTTAAAGGGGTACTCTGCCTCTAGACATCTTTTCCCCTATCCAAAGGATAGGGAATAAGATGTCTGATCGAGGGGGTCCTGACGCAGGCACCCCCTGTCATCTAATGCACTGAGGAGAACCCCTTTTTCATACTATGTATACAAATAGCAGCACACTTGGTCAAAAAATTTAGGCTCTTAGCGCATTTTTTTTATCAAAACTTGCCCCCATCCACAACACGGAGGTGGCCTTACTTCAAATAGGACCCTAACACGATCAGTCTGCTCACCTCTGCTGGTCATATGGCTCTGACAGGGTGATATTCAGGATCAACTATCGGTTTAAAAACCTCCTGGGGAAAGGGAAGGGTGCATGGCTAAGGCTAGGTTCACACTGCAAACTGAATCAGTTTGCGATAGGACCGTGCAGACATTGCAGTCCCCAATAGACTGCAATGTGTTCAGCGAGTATTTCCGCATGAAGAATGAACAGCGCCATTCTTCAGGGGGAAATTTTAAAGTGGATTTTCCGTTCACAAATTCCACTTCCAAAATTCAAAAGTGTGAATTGGTGAACAGAAAACCCATTCACTAGCATAATGCATTTTAGCAAGCAGAATTTCAAAGCGGAAGTGCAGGCGGAAATTCCGTAGTGTGAACCGAGCCTAAGTAGAAGAAGTCACACCTGGCCCTGGTACCTGAAACCACTAACACGGTAATTGGGAGCCCAAAAGCTCCCATATATAGTTGCAAGCCCCTATACTGCCCCCATAAATAGCTGTCGGCCCTCTCTCCTCTATTCCTGCATATTTGTATTTAGTATTTTGGTGACTTTTTAAATAAAATAAAAAGCTGCAACTGCATTCATTTCTTTTCCACTACACAAATATTTTATGTTTCTTAATATGGCAAAATAAAAGGGGAAACATGATTTGATCCAGTGTACGTAAGAAAAGGTTACAGGCAAGTTACAAAAAAATAGTAAACCAACATGTTTTTGGTGCCACTTTACCCTAAATCATGGCTGATGATAAGGGAGCAGTAACACCAGAAACATGTTGGTTTTATGGGGTTATTTATGTTGAAGAGATAAAATGGTTAGGGCTCTTGGAAAAAGTGGATGAAAAAAAAATTATCTGTGTCAAAAGGGTTAAAGGGTCACTCTGGAGAAAACTATGGGTGAGATTTATCAAAGCTTGTGTAGAGGCAGAGTGGGGCAGTTGCCCATAGCAACCAATCAGATCGCTTCTTTCATTTCTAAAAAGGCCCCTGGGAAATCTGAAGGGATCTGATTGGTTGCTATGGGCAACTGTCCCACTCTTCCTCTACACAAGCCATGATAAATCTCTCCCTATGTTCTCACTGCCGACATTATAACCATGAGGTTATATTGGTGCGGCTTCATTTGCCCCGCAGACACTGGATCCAGTTCCCATTGCCCTACAGCAGTGGTCTCCAACCTGCGGACCTCCAGATGTTGCAAAACTACAACTCCCAGCATGCCCGGACAGCCAAAGGCTGTCCGGGCATGCTGGGAGTTGTAGTTTTGCAACATCTGGAGGTCCGCAGGTTGGAGACCATTGCCCTACAAAGTGACTAGACGATTCACATAGGGGGAGATTTATCAAAACGTATGCAAAGAAAAAGTTGCTCAGTTACCCATAGCAACCAATCAGATCGCTTCTTTCATTTTGCAGAGGCCTTGTTAAAAATGAAAGAAGTGATCTGATTGGTTGCTATGGGCAACTGGGCAAATTTTCCTCTGCACAGGTTTTGATAAATCTCCCCCATAGAGTTTTACAGAGAAATAGATTTCCATTCCATACAGCAATCGCTGTGTAAATCGATTAGTCGCACAGCGGGGGTCCGGAACTGGCGTTTTATCAGAGAAACTAAGTAGCCTGGTAAGAGGGTGAGCAGGGCAGCTGATGGTAGAGATGAGAGTGCTGCTTTCATTACAAAAGGCTGTGGTAAAACAAAACAAAAAACATAGATGGGATTTTATCTTTTTCTTTGAAATTTTATAAGCCCCCTACTGCCCCCACCCAGCTGGACTCCATATGATATCTCCTTAATAGTAGTGATGGTGTCTTGTATCAATACGTAGTACTAGTCCTTCCCCAGTAGTTTCTATTGGTGTTTTATTATTTTTTTTGTGTTATAATGTATTACAAGCCAAGGTCAAGCGACTGCTTATGGAGCTGGAGAGACTTTATGACTATTGATTATATAAACAGACAGCAAAGCCTGTCAATACGGTACATAAAACACATCCCCAGCATTTGTTGAAACCACCTTAGCCTTTACCCATAAGTTCTGTGAATTATTTCATTATTGACAATTACATAAAATCTGCCCTGGAACGATACAAAACACGGAGTTTTGGCAGAATCTCATAACAGGGTTGGGAGAACACCTTTTTCATACTATGGGTAGCTGGAGAGAAGACGATCTAGATGAAAATGTCAATTTTGTCCTGTTTTGTTAAAAAAAAAAAAAAAGGAACAAAATCAACATCTTTTACTAAAAGACCAGCCAGTCTCGAATAAAAAAAAATACACAAAATCGACATTTTTCACAAAAAGACCGGACAGTCTTGAATTAAAAAAAAACAAAACACAAAATCGACATTTTTAACAAAAAGACAGGCCAGTCTTGAATAAAAAAAAAAAAAAAAAAAAGGGGGGAAACAGGATGGTCCCGTTCGAAATGGGACCTAAGGTCAGCCTACTACTATGACATGCCACTAAACTAATTTCATAGCACTATGTATTTTTGGAGAAGCTAAGTGACTATCTATAAAGCTGCCATCCCAACTCCTGTCAACTTTGTCACCCAGTGTTTCTATAATCCCAAATGACAGATCTGCTTAGCTATGCCTGGAATACCTGGAATATTACTTGTCCATTCAAGACAAGAAAGCTGGGTTGCAATCCTAATTTCCAGCACGAAAAATTGGTTGTCACCTAGGTACTCAACCGATTAAAAGAATATCTTATGCAAGAAGAAAAATGTCTGCACTCACCAATAGACTTTAAAAGGAATTCGGACTTTATTAAGCGTAGTAGCAATGTCCATAGAAAATCCAAAAAATACACCCAGGTGAGCAGGGAGGGGGAGCAGCTAGCGGCTCTGCGGCCGAAGTGTTAAGGAACTACAGCACCGCTTTCCGTCTGTGACGCTTCCTCCAGTTCGGAACCGGAAGAAGCGTCACAGACGAGAAACGGTGCTGTAGTTCCTTAACACTTCGGCCGCAGAGCCGCTAGCTGCTCCCCCTCCCTACTCACCTGGGTGTATTTTTGGGATTTTCTATGGACATTGCTACTACTCTTAATAAAGTCCAAATTCCTTTTAAAGTCTATTGGTGAGTGCAGACATTTTTCTTCTTGCATAAGATATCGATACACATGCTTGGGCTTTCTATTACACCTAGGTATTATCTATCTCAGTTTATAGGTGTTTGCCGTGCCCATCCGACTCTTGTGTTGATCTATCGATTAAAAGAATAAGCAAAATATATTTCCATTATATTCAATGGGGGACATTTATCAATGTTGGTGTAAGGTAGTAAAGATTTTACCCCTGTTTGCTTGGTGTATTGTTTGCACAGTTGCTCAAAATTTACGAAAAAGGTGCACAGAACTTGATAAATTTTGCTTAATTATAGAAACCAGTAAACTGCAGAGATTGGTTTAAAGGGGTACTCCACTGGAAAAAACATTTTTTTTAAATCAACTGGTGCCAGAAAGTTACACAGATTTGTAAATGACTTTTCTTTTAAAATCTTAACCCTTTCAGTACTTACCAGCTGCTGTATGTTCCAGAGGAAGTTCTTTTCTTTTTGAATTTCCTTTCTGTCTGACACCTCTGTCCATGTCAGGAACTGTCCGGAGCAGGAGCAAATCCCCATAGCAAACCTATCCTGCTACAGACAGTTCCTAAAATGGACAGAGGTGTCAGCAGAGAGCACTGTGGTCAGACAGAAAGGAAATTCAAAACGAAAAGAACGCAGCAGCTGATAAATACTGTAAGGATTAAGATTTTTAAATAGAAGTAATTTACAAATCTGTTTAACTTTCTGGCATCAGTTAATTTAAAAAAAAATGTTTTCCAGGAGAGTACCTCTTTAAAGGGGTACTCCACTGGAAAACATAACATTACTTATATAAAAAAAATCTTAATCCTTCCAGTACTTATCAGCTGCTGTATACTTCAGAGGAAGTTGTATAGTTCTTTTCTGAACACAGTGCTCTCTGCTGACACCTCTGTCCATGTCAGGAATTGTCCATAGGTTTGCTATGGGGGTTTTCTCCTACTTTGGACAGTTCCTGGGACGGACAGAGGTGTCAGCAGAGAGCACTGTGGTCAGACAGAAAGGAAATTTAAAAAGATATCAACTTCCTCTGTGGTATACAGCAGCTGATAAGTACTGGAAGGATTAAGATTTTTTAATAGAAGTAATTAACAAATCTATTTAACTTTTTGGCACCAGTTGATTTAAAAGAAAATGTTTTCCAGTGGAATACCCCTTTAAGCTTTGTGCTCTGCCATCTGACACTTTTGTACGTGTCCTAAAGGTGGTGTAGGTTTGCGCAAAAAAAAAAAAAAAAAAAACATTCTAAATGTATTTTGCGCAAATATTAAATACAGCTCCACTGCAAAAAGTGGTGTATGGTGCACCAGACAGTAGAGAACTTTGAAAGATGTTCTACCGAAAATTGCGCAAAATTTGCAGGGATATTTAGAACATTGAAGTGGTGTAAAGCCAATGATAAATATCCCCCAATGAGCTCATCCCTGCACCCATCTGACACCATAGTAAGGTTTTGTCCTGGTCAGTGACAGGTGAGGACATGTCCTATACTCTCCTGGAATCCTTGTAGTGTCCTCATGTGAGGGAAACCTACGTCACCTTTTTTTTTACAGAGCGAGGAACATGTCTTGTTTACATACCTGGCGGAGGAGGGGCCCCACCTGAGGGAAGAGATAATATTCGCCTGACTGAGTGAAGCAAATATCTACTCACTGAATCCAAGGCACCATGGAAGCTGCACCCAGAAAAGGCTTCTACTATCAAGAGATTAATAAGACCAAATGGGAGGTTCCCGAGCGATACAAGGAGCTGAGAGCCGTTGGCACTGGGGCGTACGGAACAGTCTGGTGAGTTCTGCGCATAAATATCTTAAGGATTTATCTGAAACTTAAGACATGTCTTCTGGCACTGACATGCAATGGACAGGCACAGATTGAGAAAGGCCTGTAAAATGCACCACATAGAGGTAATACTACTCTATCCTGATGTAGAGCACACCTTAATGCAGTGTTTCCCAACCAGGGTGCCTCCAGATGTTGCAAAACTACAACTCCCAACATGCCTGGACAGCCTTTGGCTGTCCAGGCATGCTGGGAGTTGTAGTTTTGCAAAACCTGGAGGCACCCTGGTAGGGAAACACTGCCTTAGTGTAACATATACACAACTATTGACACAATTATTCGTGTGGTTGCGCAAAATGACTGTGAATGCATGACCGAGATCAGTGGTCTCCAAACTGTGGAGCTCCATGCTAGTAGTTGTAGTTTAACAACATCTGGAGATCCATAGTTTGGAGACCACTGACCTAGACTCGTTACCTATCTATCTTACTTTCTATTCCATATACTACTCTTCGTGTTGCCACCTTTCTTTAAAAATAAAAGTAAAAAAAATACCGGCCATGCTAATTTGCATAATTAGTTATATGTGTGTGACAACACAGCATACACATATGCGGGAGAAATTTTATCCTATTCGGACCCCTATAACTTTTTTTTTTATTTTCCCTTATATGGGCCTGTATGAGGGCTTATTTTTTGCGCCCCGATCTGTACCATAATTGTTTGAATGTGACTTTTTTTGATCGCTTTTTTATTTTATTTTTTACTCGGGAGTTAGTTACTAACTACAACTCCCAGAATGCCCTGATACAGCCTGTGGCTCAGCAGCTGTCCCAAACGAAAACCACAACTATATAGTAGTACCGTATATAGTATAGGTCAGTGTTTCCCAACCAGGAGTGCCTCCAGTTGTTGCAAAACTACAACTCCCAGCATGCCCGGACAGCCGTTGGCTGTCCGGGCATGCTGGGAGTTGTAGTTTTGCAACAGCTGGAGGCGCTCTGGTTGGGAAACACTGGTATAGTACATGGTGCAACACTCCAGGAGTTGGAGGATTGGTTGGATAAATACCGGCCATTGCATGGCTGGTGTTTTTAATGAAATAATTACCGTCAGAGTGGTCAAAATACCGGCTGTTCCGGTAAAATACCAGCCAGGTGACCACCCTAACTGCTCTGCATATACAAGCACCGCTCTTCACTCTAGCTCTGGCAATACATTCATGAACTAGATGTAGGGCCAGACATTGGGCACACCAGAGGAATTCATTCAAAGGGATGGGGACAACTTCCATGTATACAAAAAACAATACATATTTAGAGTCAGTTTTGACTTATTATTGACCTACCTCGGAGAGTTCTGGACATTTCCTAAAGCACAGCTTTCCTTTATGTTGCTCAGATATTTAACAAATAAGGAAATATTAAATAATTAAATATCACAGATTTGTTACATGAGAGCAGAATGCAATAGGTATAATGTATACACCGGTCACAGCTTGGACATAGGAATTGTCTGATTAACTGTTATGGAATATATATATGAGCAGGACAAAGAATGCAAAAGAATGTGGATCTGCTGGAGATAATAGTGTCCTACACTGCTATAAACACAATAATAGTGTCCTACACTGCTATAAACACAATAATAGTGTCCTACACTGCTATAAACACAATAATAGTGTCCTACACTACTATAAACACAATAATAGTGTCCTACACTGCTACAAGCACCATAATAGTGTCCTACACTGCTATAAACACAATAATAGTGCCCTACACTGCTACAAGCACCATGATAGTGTCCTACACTGCTACAAGCACCATAATAGTGCCCTAAACTGCTATAGACACAATAATAGTGTCCTACACTGCTATAAACACAATAATAGTGTCCTACACTGCTACAAGCACCATAATAGTGTCCTACACTGCTATAAACACAATAATAGTGTCCTACACTGCTATAAATACAATAATAGTGTCCTACACTGCTATAAACACAATAATAGTGTCCTACACTGCTATAAAACACAATAATAGTGTCCTACACTGCTATAAAACACAATAATCGTGTCCTACACTGCTATAAACACAATAATAGTGTCCTACACTGCTATAAACACAATAATAGTGTCCTACACTGCTATAAACACAATAATAGTGTCCTACACTGCTATAAACACAATAATAGTGCCCTACACTGCTATAAACACAATAATAGTGTTCTACACTGCTATAAACACAATAATAGTGTCCTACACTGCTATAAACACAATAATAGTGTCCTACACTGCTATAAACACAATAATAGTGTCCTACACTGCTATAAACACAATAATAGTGTCCTACACTGCTAAAAACACAATAATAGTGTCCTACACTGCTATAAACACAATAATAGTGTCCTACACTGCTATAAACACAATAATAGTGTCCTACACTGCTATAAACACAATAATAGTGCCCTACACTGCTATAAACACAATAATAGTGTCCTACACTGCTATAAACACAATAATAGTGTCCTACACTGCTATAAACACAATAATAGTGTCCTACACTGCTATAAACACAATAATAGTGTCCTACACTGCTATAAACACAATAATAGTGCCCTACACTGCTATAAACACAATAATAGTGTCCTACACTGCTATAAACACAATAATAGTGTCCTACACTGCTATAAACACAATAATAGTGTCCTACACTGCTATAAACACAATAATAGTGTCCTACACTGCTATAAACACAAAAATAGTGTCCTACACTGCTATAAACACAATAATAGTGTCCTACACTGCTATAAACACAATAATAGTGTCCTACACTGCTAAAAACACAATAATAGTGTCCTACACTGCTAAAAACACAATAATAGTGTCCTACACTGCTATAAACACAATAATAGTGTCCTACACTGCTATAAACACAATAATAGTGCCCTACACTGCTATAAACACAATAATAGTGTCCTACACTGCTATAAACACAATAATAGTGCCCTGCACTGCAACAAGCACCATAATAGTGTCCTACACTGCTACAAGCTCCATAATAGTGTCCTACACTGCTATAAACACAATAATAGTGCCCTACACTGTTATAAACACAATAATAGCGTCCTACACTGCTATAAACACAATAATAGTGCCCTACACTGCTAAAAACACAATAATAGTGTCCTATACTGCTATAAACACAATAATAGTGCCATACACTGCTATAAACACAATAATATTGTCCTACACTGCTATAAACACAATAATAGTGTCCTACACTGCTATAAACACAATAATAGTGCCCTACACTGCTAAAAACACAATAATAGTGTCCTACACTGCTATAAACACAATAATAGTGTCCTACACTGCTATAGACACAATAATAGTGTCCTACACTGCTATATACACAATAATAGTGTCCTATACTGCTATAAACACAATAATAGTGTCCTACACTGGTAAAAACACAATAATAGTGTCCTATACTGCTATAAACACAATAATAGTGTCCTACACTGCTATAGACACAATAATAGTGTCCTACACTGCTATAAACACAATAATAGCGTCCTACACTGCTATAAACACAATAATAGTGCCCTACACTGCTATAAACACAATAATAGTGCCCTACACTGCTATAAACACAATAATAGTGCCCTACACTGCTATAAATACAATAATAGTGCCCTACACTGCTACAAGCACCATAATAGTGTCCTACACTGCTAAAAGCACAATAATAGTGTCCTATACTGCTATAAACACAATAATAGTGTCCTACACTGCTATAGACACAATAATAGTGTCCTACACTGCTATAAACACAATAATAGTGTCCTACACTGCTATAAACACAATAATAGTGTCCTACACTGCTATAAACACAATAATAGTGTCCTACACTGCTATAGACACAATAATAGTGCCCTACACTGCTATAAACACAATAATAGTGCCCGACACTGCTATAAACACAATAATAGTGCCCTACACTGCTATAAACACAATAATAGTGCCGTACACTGCTACAAGCACCATAATAGTGTCCTACACTGCTATAAACAAAATAATAGTGTCCTACACTGCTATAAACACAATAATAGTGTCCTACACTGCTATAAACACAATAATAGTGCCCTACACTGCTATAAACACAATAATAGTGTCCTTCACTGCTATAAACACAATAATAGTGCCCTACACTGCTATAAACACAATAATAGTGCCCTACACTGCTGCAAGCACCATAATAGTGTCCTACACTGCTATAAACATAATAATAGTGCCCTTACACTGCTACAAGCACCATAATAGTGTCCTATACTGCTATAAACACAATAATAGAGCCAGAGCCTGAATAAAGTGCAAATAATTGTACCAAACAAGAAAATTGCATGAAGTGTCAGATAGTGTATAAACAAATAATGCAGCTATATATTGTACATATAAATAATACCACCATATACTACACAGCTAACACATCCGGCTATATACAGTACTGCATATGCATAATACTGCTGCAAATACTAGTGGGAGACCTAATGAAAATTGTGGAAATAATCAGGCGCAATTTGCATCCCAAAGCAGTCTTACATGACTTGCACCATATGTTCAATGTGTTTTAAAAACATTTTAAGGCCCTTGTGGCCCATGTGGCCAAGTGGACATGAGCTAGTGTAAATGGGCATGGCTTTGTGCAGCAAAAGTAAGCCAAACTATAGATGGTTTACACTTTTAACAATCAGACAGTTTTGGATCATCCCCTCCCCCGTCCCCCCATGGTCTCATCCTGATACTGTACACGTAAATAGGTTGTAAGGAAGATTTGTCAGGTTTAAAAAGGTTGTTTAGCGATGAAACATATTTTTAAATAAACATATATTGATAAGTTATTTGACTTCCCTTCTGTGGTATTTCATGCTTCCCTTTTGTTTTTGATACAAACTATCTGCTCTGTTGGCATGAGCCCAACATCCTGTCTGGTGTTCATCCTGTCACGGACTTCCTGTTTCTGTGTACAGGACACTCTAGCTGGGAATTCAGTTACCTCCATTTTCCTCCCACTACACTTTTCTTGACTGTTACCTCTCTCAGATAGTGGGAGGGAGATAGAGTTAGCTGAATTCCCAGCTAGAGTGTCCTGTGCACAGGAACAGGATGTCTGTTAAATGATATACAATAGATAGGGTGGAGTCAATTAAAGACAGTTTGTATCAAAGCAGAAGGATAGCTTAAAAAACACAGTAAGGTAGTAAATAACTTTTTTTTTACCAATATATGTTCATTTAGTAGACAGTTAAAAACAGGTTTCGTCATTGTACAACCCCTTTAAGCTGCATTTTTAAAACAGACATATAATGCAAAATGCAGACATTACTCTTATAATATGGCACAGAAAAAATCCTGACATACTATTCATATGATGTCATATTACATACATATATATACGAAAACAAGGAAATATCCAGCGCAGCGAAAGCTCAAATGCAGAAATATTTATTCCGATACAGCATGCAGGAAAAGTCATTTGAGCTTTCGCTGCGCTGGATATTTCCTTGTTTTCGTTCATTATCTGCCAGCATTGTCCGGGCTGGTTACGGGACGCGACGAGTGGTGCCTAAGGGGTGAGCTGGTTATACCTTTGAACTGCAATACATATATATAGTGACACTATGCTGCACTCATAAATAGATATACTATGCAAGTAAAAACCACTGCTAAACTGTAAATAATCTTATAATACTGTATACATGTTAGTAAATGTAAATGAATAACACTGCTAACAGTTAACATAAATAGTATCTCTAACTAAGCATAAATACTGATGAAAGGTCCTTTTCACATCAAGTAAAGGCATATGTGGAATATGTTGCTGGCTCCCACAGGGTGGTCCTAGGGAAGCGTTGATGACCTATAGACTGCCCATAGACAAATATGCTATCCATACAGTCCAATGCTCAAAAGGTGGTAATCATACAGGAATGTTAAGACAGTAGCTCTCAGTAGTCACCTATAATAAAAGGCTTATAGAAGAGGAAATGGTTTTATAGGCTGCTGACCATTACAACATTCATGGGTGTTGGTTCAGCGTGTCTGATTCAGCTCCATAATGCATAAAGGCCAGTTATGGTGTCTGTCCTGCCTGCAGACTAATTACTCCTCCCTCTTCTGTCCAGACTGACTGCTAAGTTTTCTACATCAAGCTACAATAGACAAAAAGCTCTGGTGGGGTAATTGCAAGACAGGAGGGGGATGCAGGACAAAAATGGGACTGAGGATAAACCAATGGCAGCAGTTCCACACAGGGAAAGTAGAATTGCGGCTGTAGTAAAGGGATTGTCTCACACAGAGGCGTAACTTGTAGCTTCTGGGCCCCAATGCAAAATCTGCCCCATGTGACAATTATAATGCAGGTCTCTTGTGGGCCATATTTGCTTTGGGGCCCCCTTAGGCACCAGGGCATGGGTGCGACTCCTATCTCTGCACCCCGTATAGCTATGCCCCTGGTCCCACAATCAAAACTTATCTACAGGTGGAGCATGTGCGCTGCCACCCCATTCAAAGTCTACACAACAAAGGAATATACGGTAGCTGTTAGCTGTGCACAGTTCTATCAGTCCCTTAGATTTTACATAGAGCAGCAGTGCTCATGCTTGACCACCATTCCATTCAAACAAGTGACACAAGACCCCCATTTTCATTTCAATCATTGCGAGTATGGGGGGGGGACCAGTGATCACCTGATTGTGTTGATTGTGGGACAACACCTAAAAGTAGGATAACTCTGTTCACATTCCTGACTCAAGCAGATCATGCTGGAACTTGCAGTACAATCAGCCAAAGTGCTGCAGGATGCACTGTTAAGGAATGACATACCATGTATGCTTTTTTTTTTTTTTTTAAAGCTGCTGGCGCCTGGTTGTTGGCAAAGTCATCTCCTAGTTCTACTGCTTCCATGGCTGTCTTGGGCTTGCGTTCCAAAATCCACTCTCTGCCTTCAAAGCTCCGTGTTTGGAGAAACTGATCCAGGACCATCAAGTACTCCAGGGCCTCATAGGTAGTGACTTGTAGGCCACCAGTCTATTGCCTGAATGCAGTCCTTAGCTAACCTGCATGTTGAGTGCAGCTTTCTGTGGCGCTTTGTTGCAAAGTCCGAAACTTTTTCCGATAAGTCTCTGGAGTCAGATTAAAACTTTTGAGCAGGGCAGATTTTATTGCCTCCTAGTCCTGGTCACTCTCAGAGGAAAGAGAAGCAAACACATCCAGAGCTTTCTCTCGCAACCGCGGGGTTAGATATCGTCCCCACTGTTCCTTAGGTAGATGGAACTGCCGGCAAACCTTTTCAAATCCCCTCAGGAACACATTCAGATCCCAATCTTTCTCCAAAATGGGGAAATGTTCCAAGCGGGGTTTGTGGTCTCCTTGATCCTGCACATCACTCCGTGCGGATTAAGCATCCACTCTAAGCCTCAGAACCTCCAGTTCAAGCCTCCGCTGGGCCTCTCTCTCTGCCGCCTCTCTCTCTGCGGCTCGTGCCTGGGCCTCTCTCTCTGCGGCTCGTGCCTGGGCCTCCCTCTCTGCAGTTTGGTACTGGAGAAGCAGTTGGAGTTTTATATTGGCATCCACATTCCCAAGGTGTTGTAAGGCAGTCCGCATATAAGAGTCCAAGGCCTCATTTGGAGTACTGTCCTGATGGGGAGTAATGTTGTATTCCCCAGGAGATATCAGTCCTTGGATGTCAGTTCCAGCTGTAGGACTTTGTCTCATGTCACTCAGCTCTTCTGCACGGGCATCATACTCCACAAGATCAGCAATAAGTTGTTCCTTGTTCTTTCCTGCAGTAGGGATGTCCTTTTCTTGGCACATTAGCTCCAGTGCAGGCTTGGACTGCTTGCGATATGCCTCCATATTTCCGAGATGAGACAGAGGAGGTAAAACGGGAGATGGAGAGGACAGAACTGTCTTGCACTCTTTTTGTATGTCTTTTAAACCAGCACTGAGCTCTGTCTTTGGAATTTACACACAAGAAGATGTATGCAATTTCTTTTTAGTGCTAAGATTTCCTTACAGGTAAAATCCAGTAAGCACTAAAAATCTCTAAATATATCCCGACGCTGCCACCAGTTGTCACGATCACACCCTATCGGTCCAGCCAAGACGCTAGAGAGAGTGTGATGGTGCAAGGGTTAAAGCCGCCAGACCTCTGGGTATCCACTACTAGTCCCAGCAAGTCACCAAATTAACCCTTAGATAAACGTGTTTCACCAGAGCTTACTTCAGAAAGGTGAGCTCATATATTAAGAGATCAAAGACCAGAGCTGATTAAACATTTAATCTGATAAAAGGTATCACAGTGCTATATATATAAAAATAAACAAACAAATGACATACAGGTCTAAAAATATATAAAAAAGTTTTGCAATACAAGTTCAGAAAACAAAAATGAAGTTCTTACAGCATGATGGTATAGCCGTCCTTTGTGGGTGAGAGCTCTTGTCAGCTTTGGGCCCAGCCTTGAATACCCTGAGTCTAGCATTGTTAAGTATTACAGCAACAGGAGAATACAGCAGCACACTGCTAGCACAAAGATATAGATGAAACATGAGTATATAGATAGAACATGAAAAGCTATACAGCTGTAATGCAATAAATGAAGATATTGGTGCCAAATTTGCAAGCTAAGTACCTCATAATTTCATAGCTTCATATCTTCATTTATTGCATTACAGCTGTATAGCTTTTCATGTTCTATCTATATACTCATGTTTTATCTATATACTCATGTTTCATCTATATCTTTGTGCTAGCAGTGTGCTGCTGTATTCTCCTGTTGCTGTATATTTAGCCCAGCAGCTTGCACCTGCAAGCCAGGTTTTTACAATAGTTTGGATCAATAGTGCTGGCCAATTTATTCTTTGATTGTTAAGTATTATATATCTGCCTTTTTGGAGGGACTCCATTCCCCCCTCCCCTCTGATCCCACCAGGGGGCATCTCTGTTCCTGGCCCTCTTATCTGGTTGATTATATGATGGGACCAGAGTGCCCTTAACTCCTGCTGCTTCAAAAGGGCCTTTGACTTCAAAGGAGATACAAACAAACAGCCAGACCCCCAATAAAATGCAATACACAAAAAGGATTCAATAATCAGGCTTTGGGCGTGACAGTCACCTAAGTTGAGGTGGGTAAATTAGTTGCTACCGCAACATTGTGCAGCTGTTTGACATTGCGCGCGCGCAGTGATATCACCCGAATGTGATGTTTGTGACTCCACACCGACCCCCTCTTGTCTCGGAAGAATTGCCATGGAGCACAATGCTTTTAAGCCATTTATCAGCCCCATTCTCATCCAGACTTCTGAATGGCACATTTTCCCACCTATGCATAATTCTATATTGCTGAATAATTTGCCTTTCAAGCATTCAATTTGAGGCTTGGAGTGAACCTGAGGGCTGTCATGTAGTACACCCTTCCCCTTGTCCCCTGGCAGGAAGTGAAGGAATAGAGGCATGACAAAAGACTTGGGGATAGGGGGGAGTGAGAAGAATAGTGTGTGTTTGTACTGGGGGACCAGAAGACTTAGGCTAGATTCACACTGCCGAATCTCCGGGCAGAAAATTTCCGCCCGGAGATTCCGAGTGCGGCCAGCTCCGACTGAATCAGTCGGCGCTAGGACCACGTGGGCACTGCTGTCTCCAATAGACTGCAATGTGTTCCGTGAGTATTTCCGCCTGAAGAATGAGCAACGCCATTCTTCAGGCGGAAATTTTCAAGCGGATTTTCCGTTCACAAATTCCGCTTCCTAAATTCCGAAGTGTGAATTTGTGAACGGAAACCCATTCACTACACTGTACATTTTAGTAAGCGGAATTTCTGCCTGCAATTTCAAAGCGGAATTGCAGGCGGAAATTCCGTAGTGTGAACCTAACCTAAGGGATTATTCACATGGCAGAATTTCCGCTTGCGGAATTCCACCTCAAATTAAAGCCAATAGACTTTTATGGGATTCCGCACTCCCATTCACACTTCTGAATTTCCACTTGTGGAATTCCACAAGTGGAAAATCAGAAGTCTATGGGCCTTAATTTGAGCAGGAATTCCACAAGCGGAAATTCTGCCGTGTGAATAAACCCTTAGGGGCTTTACACGGTCAAGTGTGAGTGCTTTTTTACATGTTCTTTCTGCATCATAAACTGTGTTCATTAAATTCAGTTGGAAGGTTAAAATTGTGGTTCCATGTAAAAGTTCTAACTGAAATCAATAGAAGCATAAAAGAAAACCACATGAAAAGCCACATGCAAACCACATCAAAACCAGCACCAACACCCACAGTGACTGCAAGCTTTGCACAGCTATAGCTATACCATATACTGGGTATACCTCCAGATACCACTATATGAGCAGAACAATATGAATACTGAGCTGCAGCTATGATCCAAAGCAGCTGACATTTTATCCCCAGGTAACACTGCTTGACACGAATGGCTGCAGGACATCAGTCTCCGATAGACTTTTATGTCTATGCCTGAAATTGAACCCCTACCAATACCAACGCCCCCCATCCCCACAATAGCAGAGACATTAGCATTCCCTCCGTTGTGTTCTCTAATTAACCGGAGTTAGCAGCTGGCAAATCTGGTATTTAGGGAGATAAATGCATTGGGAATTATTATGAGCCAAGTTAATGAGCTGAGCAGTGATGACTGCTCACTGTACCATGACAATAACATTATGCGGATTGGGTTCTGATGCTAATACAATTGCTGGTCTCTCTCATATGTAACTTGCTTAGTAATGTGGAGGAGGGAAATTTGTCTGACTACAACGTACAACACAGCTCATTAAACAGCGACCGAAAGATCCTATAGCAACATCTGCCTGTAATTAGCCCAAAATTACATCAGCATTATACTGAAAAATTACTGGCATATTTTATTTTTATGGCATGTGCCACATTTTATAAAAATCTAGCTATAGGGGGTGCTGTTTCATGGCGGCCTAACAGTGGCCATATCTGGTTGGTCTGATCATGGATGGTTAAAGCTGTGTATGGAAAAAAGGTGTCTATGGAACTATATTGGAGCTGCTTCTCACTCAACACTGATTCTTACACTCTTGCCCATAGGCTGTGGTTGGTATTGTAGCTCAGCCTCATTAACTTTTATACTGTAATATTAAATACATCCCATGGACAAAAGTGGCACTGGTTTAGGTGCATAGCTATAGGAAGAGCAATGGTAGCAATCCCTGTGGGTGTTAGTTCTTTAAAGAGAATGTGTCATCAAAATGACTTATTGTTTAAAGCAAGTACTTTAAAGGGGTTATCTGCCATAAGGTAATTTTAGTACATACCTGGCAGACAGTAATGGACATGCTTAGGAAGGATCTGCGCTTGTCTTGGGGCTAAATGGCTATGTTGTGAGATTAACATAACACTGTGGCTAGCTTTTTGTGAACTGGTATTTCCTTTTTTGAGTTTTCTTCTTTGCCTACAAATCCCATAATTCCATTTTCCTCCCTCCCACACATCAGCCACCCCACCCATTGAAACATAAATGAGCTGCATCCATTCAAAAGTCCTGTGGTATTAAATCAGGGTGCCTACAGCTGTTGCATTAGTTGCAGATTGATCCCTCTACCCATTGAAGCAGACAGGCTCCCTGTCATCAGCTGACTAGTGAGCTAGGTCTCTGCCGCATTGCAACCTGGGAAAAATCTGAGACAACAGTAATTTTGTATGCTGGTAAAAATAAATATTGGGGTGAAAATCACAGAAGAATTGTGAGAAAACCGTCACACACAAGTGCAGACACTATATTATGAACTACACTAACTTTACAGCCCCTGTAGCATAGTCAAATAAAAAAAATTCCAGGAATACCCCTTAAATTTTTGGTGATTTTTTTCCCCTATATTTTAAAGTAATCAAGGAATCCTGCAGCTTCCATTCTAACCACTAAGCTTAAAACTAAGCTCAGACTTCCTGTTTTATATAGATTATTTCCCAGTAATGCCTTCTGTATTAGAATACAGTGACACCAGTGTATAGATAACACTGGATCCCTCACCATTCACAGCAGAGATCAGCATCCCCCCTCCGTCTACAAGGACCTCTGAAATGGTTACAGAGAATGCTCAATAGCGTCTTCAAATCATCTAAATGGGACAGGTCCTGTCTATTGTTGTTTATGGGTCCTGCTGTAAAGCATATCTCTAAATGCTGTTCACAACAGCTCAGGCAAGATGGCAGCCCCATAATAATGCACAAAAAATTTAGTTACAAAATAGAGACGTATTAGAAAAAAAACATGTTTCAATATCTGTCTCTAGGTAATACGTTCCCTTTTAAGCTGTATGTTAAATTCTTAAAGGGGTACTCCACTGCTCAGCGTTTGGAACAAAATGTTCCGAATGCTTAGAGCCGGTGTCGGGAGCTTGTGACTTCATAGCCCCGCCCATCATGACATTACGCCCGCCCCCTCAATGCAAGTCTATGGGAGGGGGCGTGACAGCCGTCACGCCCCCTCCCATAGACTTGCATTGAGGGGTGGGGTGTGACATCATGAGGGGGTGGGGCTATGACGTCAAGAGCTCCTGGCTCCGTCTCTAAGCATCCTTGTTGCATATCACCCCTATACATGTTTACTTTAAAGTGTAAAAAGGTATTTAAGTGCAATCCTGCAATAAAACACATACTTTATTAGATAAAACCGGAATCATGTCACACAATATTCTCCAGGGATCCACAAAGCATCCGCCTACTACCCTGCAATGGTATCCCCAATTTACACAACTCTGGAGAATACAATATCAACAAAATATATGATAGCAAAGCTTCTGAATATTATCAGTGGAAACAATGAAAGGGCATTTGATATCCCAAAACTGACTTTTTATCTTTTTCACAGCTCAGCCAAGGATGCAGCGACCGGAGAACGTGTTGCCATAAAGAAATTACTCCGTCCATTTCAGTCCCTGATCCACGCCAAAAGAGCCTACCGAGAGCTACGTCTACTGAAACACATGAACCATGAGAATGTAAGTCTATAGACAAGTTTGGCAGGAGACTGACCGTCCGCACAGATTAGCAGCTTCATATCATCTATGTACATGCTGCATTCCAAATAGTAACCTATAAAACCTAGAAATCCTAAAAGAAAATCCTTTTCTTTATAGGTGCTGACTACTCTATTTTTATGTTACACCCCACCAAACCCCCTGCATAGTGAGAGAGTTATTTCTGACTGTCTGCAGCTATTATTAGGAATTTTATCACTGAACTCTATGGGGTAATCTATTATTGTCTCTGTAAATCAAGCAATTTTCCCACTGTTTGCCTGTGCGTACATAATGTGTACTCCCCCCCCCCCCCCCCATTTATCGAAAAGGTGCACGTTCTTCATAAATAAATAGTTTCACATTTGACTATACATAGAGCACATTTGGCAAATGTTACAAAAAAAGCTGTTTAAATACAATGATAAATTCCCGCCATATCTTTAAAGTGGATGTTATGCATCAGAAAAATGGAGTCACAATAACTGTAAAGATATATTATGGGATGGCCCAGACTGATGGCGCTAAAAACTATATGGAGTTTATTAAGGGGTTATCATAAAACTGAGCAGAAGAGGTGATCTGTATCTGATCAGTGGAGGTGCAACTACTGGGACACTTACTGATCACTGGAACAGGGGTCCTTTGCTTCCCAATAGAACTTAGGGGCAGTGCCCAAGCTCACCATCAACTTCAACTCAGAAGACAAGAGACCTCTGTTCTTGTGATTGGTGGGGGTACCAGTAGTCGGACCCCCACCAATCACTTACTTATTAATAGTGAATACAAACAGGCTAAAAGGTTGTGTGAGTATAAGTAGATTGTTTTTTGCCTTAACCCCTTAAGGACTCAGCCCATTTTGGCCTTAAGGACTCAGACAATTAAATTTTTACGTTTTCATTTTTTCCTCCTCGCCTTCTAAAAATCATAACTCTTTTATATTTTCATCCACAGACTAGTATGAGGGCTTGTTTTTTGCGCGACCAGTTGTCCTTTGTAATGAGATCCCTCATTATATCATAAAATGTATGGCGCAACCAAAAAACACTATTTTTGTGGGGAAATTAAAACGAAAAACGCAATTTTGCTAATTTTGGAAGGTTTTGTTTTCACGCCGTACAATTTATGGTAAAAATGACATGTGTTCTTTATTCTGAGGGTCAATACGATTAAAATGATACCCATTATTATATACTTTTATATTATTGTTGCGCTTAAAAAAAATCACAAACTTTTTAACCAAATTAGTACGTTTATAATCCCTTTATTTTGATGACCTCTAACTTTTTTATTTTTCCGTATAAGTGGCGGTATGGGGGCTCATTTTTTTCGCCATGATCTGTACTTTTTTTTGATACTACATTTGCATATAAAAAACTTTTAATAAATTTTTTATAATTTTTTTTTTAATAAAATGTATTTAAAAAGTAGGAATTTTGGACTTTTTTAATTTTTTTTCGTTCACGCTGTTCACCGTACGGGATCATTAACATTTTATTTTAATAGTTCGAACATTTACGCACGCGGCGATACCAAATATGTCTATAAAAAATGTTTTTTACGCTTTTTGGGGGTAAAATAGGAAAAAACGGACGTTTTACTTTTTTATTGGGGGAGGGGATTTTTCACTTTTTTTTTTACTTTTACTTTTACATTTTTTAACTTTTTTTTTTACACTTGAATAGTCCCCATAGGGGACTATTCATAGCAATACCATGATTGCTAATACTGATCTGTTCTATGTATAGGACATAGAACAGATCAGTATTATCGGTCATCTCCTGCTCTGGTCTGCTCGATCACAGACCAGAGCAGGAGATGCCGGGAGCCGCACGGAGGAAGGAGAGGGGACCTCCGTGCGGCGTTATGAATGATCAGATCCCCGCAGCAGCGCTGCGGGCGATCCGATCGTTCATTTTAATCGCGAACTCCCGCAGATGCCGGGATCTGTATTGATCCCGGCACCTGAGGGGTTAATGGCGGACGCCCGCGAGATCGCGGGCGTCGGCCATTGCCGGCGGGTCCCTGGCTGCGATCAGCAGCCGGGATCAGCCGCGCATGACACGGGCATCGCTCCGATGCCCGCGGTTATGCTTAGGACGTAAATGTACGTCCTGGTGCGTTAAGTACCACCTCACCAGGACGTACATTTACGTCCTGCGTCCTTAAGGGGTTAAAGGGGTACTCCGGTGGAAAATATATATTTTTTAATCAACTGGTGCCAGAAAGTTAAACAGATTTGTAAATCACTTCTATGAAAAAATCTTAATCCTTCCAGTACTTTTTAGGGGCTGTATACTAAAGAGAAATCCAAAAAGAAATGCATTTCCTGTGATGTCCTGACCACAGTGCTTTCTGCTGACCTCTCCTGTCCATTTTAGGAACTGGAGAAAATCACCATAGCAAACATATGCTTCTCTGGACAGTTCCTAAAATGGACAGCAGAGAGCTCTGTGGTCATGACATCAGAGGAAATGCATTTCTTTTTTGGATTTCTCTTTAGTATACAGCCCCTAAAAAGTACTGGAAGGATTAAGATTTTTTTTACAGAAGGGATTTACAAATCTGTTTAACTTTCTGTCACCAGTTGATTTAAAAAAAAAAAAAAAAAAGTTTTCCACTGGAGTACCCCTTTAAAGGACCTAAGAAGCTTCATTACAACGTTTTTTTCCTGCTTGTAAGGAGGCCTATTATAATGTAGAAAACCATAGGTTCTCTTTACGTTCTCATACATTCCTCACATTCAGGATTTGTGATAACAACCTATTTACTTTCAACAGTTCTGTCTCCTCCATCATTTTCCCCCAGTACATATCACAGAGGTTTCACTTGCTATTACATATGCATTCCATTTCCATTAGAGCGCCCCAGTGTTTATAAAGTGATGCCGACTTCCGTGCCAGGCCAAGCAATTATTACGTATTAAAGAACTGTCTAAAACAGTGGTCTTCAACCTGCGGCCCTCCAGATGTTTCAAAACTACAACTCCCAGCATGCCCGGACAGCCGATGGCTGTCCGGGCATGCTGTGGGTTGTAGTTTTGCAACATCTGGAGGCCCGCAGGTTGAAGACCACTGGTCTAAAAGATTTTTTTTTTTTTTTTTTTAAATAAATCATTAGATTAAGGGCATTGTGGACAACTTGTTAAAGTAGCACTCTGGGAAGAAGATATACAAAGTATTGAAGGGCCTAAGGGGGCAGAGCATGACACGTTTCCATGTGTTGCTCAGATCCTTCAGAGTTCAGACATATGGCAGTGTATCAGATATATTTGTTTACTATCCATATATTTTAATCAATCAACATCCTGTTCATCATCGCTACAGTCATTATCTTTCCAGCCTCATATGGATGATAACAGGAAACAACAAACTGCTGCAGATTACAAGTGGTTGATACACTTATTAGGTTTACTGTACCATAAAGCACACATTGTTGATTTATTAGGAGGAAGTTTTATTACCAGATCCTAAGAATTTAATTTTTGACCATTTTTCTGTTTATAGGTTATATCCCTCCTCAATGTCTTCAGTCCTGATGAGTCCATGGAATCATTTCAGACTTTGTAAGTAGACATTGGATAATCTAAGTTTAACCCCTTGGGATGCTTTTACTTATACATTTGATTCTGAGATAGTTTTTTCGTGACATATACTACTTTATGGTAGTGGTAAATTTTTGTCGATACTTGCATCATTTGTTGGTGAAAAATTCCCAAATTTGGTGAAAAATTTGAAAATTTTGCATTTTTCTAACTTGGAAGCTCTCTGCTTGTAAGGAAAATAGACATTCCAAATAAATTATATATTGATTCACAAATACAATATGTCTACTTTATATTTACATCATAAAGTTGACATGTTTTTACTCTTGGAAGACATCAGAGGGCTTCAAAGTTCAGCAGCAATTTTCCAATTTTTCACAATATTTTCAAAATCGAAATTTTTCAGGGACCAGTTCAGGTTTGAAGTGGATTTGAAGGGCCTTCCTATTAGAAATACCCCACAAATGACCCAATTATAAAAACTGCACCCCTCAAAGTATCCAAAATGACATTCAGTAAGTGTGTTAACCCTTTAGGTGTTTCACAGGAATAGCAGCAAAGTGAAGGAGAAAATTCTAAATCTTCATTTTTTACACTCGCATGTTCTTGTAGACCCAGTTTTTAAATTTTTACAAGTGGTAATAGGAGAAAAAGCCTCCAAATATTTGTAACCCAATTTCTCTCGAGTAAGGAAATACCTCATATGTGTATGTCAAGTGTTCGGCGGGCGCAGTAGAGGGCTCAGAAGGGAAGGAGCAACAATGGGATTTTGGAGAGTGAATTTTGCTGAAATGGTTTTTGGGGGGCATGTCCCATTTAGGAAGCCCCTATGGTGCCAGAACAGCAGAAAACCCCACATGGCATACCATTTTGGAAACTACACCCCTCAAGGCACGTAACAAGGCATCCAGTGAGCCTTAACACCACGCAGGTGTTTGACGACTTTTCGTTAAAATCGGATGTGTAAATGAAAAAAAAATTTTTTTTCACTAAAGCGCAGTTTCTTCCCCAAATTTACCATTTTTACAAAGGGTTATGGGAGAGAATGCCACCCAAAATTTGTAACCCCATCTCTTCTGAGTATGGAAATATCCCACGTTAGGATGTAAAATGCTCTGCGGGCGAAATACAATGCTCAGAAGAGGAGGAGCACCATTGAGCTTTTGGAAAGAGAATTCGTTTGGAATGGTAGTCAGGGGCCATGTGCGTTTACAAAGCCCCCTGTGGTGCCAGAACAGTGGACCCCCCCACATGTGACCCCATTTTGGAAACTACACCCCTCACAGAATTTAATAAGGGGTGCAGTGAGTATTTACACCCCACTGGCGTTTGACAGATCTTTGGAACAGTGGACTGTGCAAATGAAAAATAAAATTTTTCATTTTCATGGACCACTGTTCCAAAAATCTGTCAGACACATGTGGGGCGTAAATGCTCACTGTACCCCTTATTACATTACATGAGGGGTGTAGTTTCCAAAATGAGGGACACGTGTGTGGGGGGGGGGTCCAATGTTCTGGCACCATGGGGGCTTTGTAAACTCATGTGGCCTTCAATTCCGGACACACTTTCTCTTCAAAATCCCAATGGCGCTCCTTCTCTTCTGAGCATTGTAGTGCGCCCGCCGAGCACTTTACATCCACATATGGGGTATGTTCTTACTAATTTTGGGGGGCTTTTTTCCTATTTTCCCTTGTGAAAATGAAAAGTTTAGGGTAACACCAGCATTTTAGTGAAAACATTTTTTTTTTCTTTTTCCCATCCAACTTTAATGAAAATTCGTCAAACACCTGTGGGGTGTAAATGCTCACTATACCCCTTGTTACGTTCCGTGGGGGGTGTAGTTTCCAAAATGGGGTCACATGTGGGTATTTATGCTTTTGCGTTTATGTCAGAACCACTGTAAAATCAGCCACCCCTGTGCAAATCACGAATTTAGGCCTCAAATATACATGGTGCGCTCTCACTCCTGAGCCTTGTTGTGCGCCTGCAGAGCATTTTACGCCCACATATGGGGTAATTCCGTACTCAGGAGAAATTGCGTTACTAATTTTGGGGGGCTTTTTTTTTCCTTTTACTGCTTGTGAAAATAAAAAGTATGGGGCAACACCAGCATGTTAGTGTAAACATTTTTTTTTTTTTTTTTTTTTACACTAACAGGCTTGTGTAACCCCCAACTTTTCCTTTTCATAAGGGGTAAACTGGGAAAAAGCCCCCCAAAATTTGTAGTGCAATTTCTCCCGATTACGGAAATACCCCATATGTGGCCCTAAACTATTTCCTTGAAATACGACAGGGCTCCGAAGTGAGAGAGCGCCATGCGCATTTGAGGACTAAATTAGGAATTGCATAGGGGTGGACATAGGGGTATTCTACGCCAGTGATTCCCAAACAGGGTGCCTCCAGCTGTTGCTTAACTCCTAGAATGCCTGGACAGTCAGTGGCTGTCCAGAAATGCTGGGAGTTGTTGTTTTGCAACAGCTGGAGGCTCCGTTTTGGAAACCCTGCCGTACAATATGTTTTTCATTTTTATTGGGGGGGACAGTGTAAGGGGGTGTATATGTGTAGTGTTTTACTCTTTATTATGTGTTAGTGTAGTGTAGTGTTTTTAGGGTACATTCGCACTGGCGTGTTACGGTGAGTTTCCCGCTAGGAGTTTGCGCTGCGGCGAAAAATTTGCCGCAGACCAAACTTGAAGCAGGAAACTTACTGTAAACCTGCCCGTGTCAATGTACCCTGTACGTTCACATGGGGGGGACAAACCTCCAGCTGTTTCAAAACCACAACTCCCAGCATGCACTCACAGTGCATGCTGGGAGTTGTACTTTTGCAACAGCTGGAGGCACACTGGTTGGAAAACCTTCAGCTAGGTTCTGTTACCTAACAGTATTTTCCAACCAGTGTGCCTCCAGCTGTTGCAAAACTACAACTCCCAGCATGTACTGACATACCGTGCATGCTGGGAGTTGTACTTTTGCAACAGCTGGAGGCACACTGGTTGGAAAACCTTTAGTTAGGTTTTGTTTCCTAACAGTATTTTCCAACTACAACTCCCAGCATGTACTAATCGCCGAAGGGCATGCTGGGAGATGTAGTTATGCAACAGCTGGAGGTTACGCAACTACAACTCCCAGCATGGTGAGACAGCTGTTTGCTGTTTCAGCATGCAGGGATTTGCAGTTTTGCAACATCTGGAGGGCTACAGTTTATAGACCACTGCCCAGTGATTTCCAAACTGTGACCCTTCAGATTTTGCAAAACTACAAATCCCAGCATGTCCAGACAGCAAAGAGCTGTTTGAGCATGCTAGGAGTTGTAGTTTTGCAACATCTGGAGGGCTACAGTCTCAGACTGTAGCCCTCCAGATGTTGCTAGGCAACTTACCGGCTTCCGTAGGATCCAGGGAGCCGTCCTCTTCTGCCGCACGCCGCCCGCGCCCATCTCCGTCGCCGCCCGCCGATCACCGTCGCCCGCAGCCTCCGGAGGGGTAAGTGGACCTTCGGCGTTCAGTCCCCGTCGTTTTCCCCATCCTGCCCGCCTATTGTGGGTGGGCAGGATGGGGAAAACAAAAGTAGACCCCTCCGCCCCTGATTTGCTATTGGTGGTCGCGTCTAGACCACCAATAGCAGAGATAGGAGGGGTGGCACCCCTGCCACCTCACTCCTATCGCTGTAGGGGGATCGTGGTTGTCTTAGACAACCACGATCCCCCTTCTATTCCGGGTCACCATAGAACCGTATGACCCGGAATCGGCGCAAATCGCAAGTGTGAATTCACTTGCAATTTGCGCCGATCACCGACATGGGGGGGGTCTAATGACCCCCCTGGGCATTTGCACGGGGTGCCTGCTGATAGATATCAGCAGTCACCCCGGTCCGGTCCCCGCCCGGCGCGCGGTGGGGACCGAAATTCCCACGGGCGTATGGATACGCCCTTCGTCCTTAAGTACCAGGACGCAAGGGCGTATGCATACGCCCTTCGTCCCCAACAGGTTAAAGGAGTACTCTGGTGGAAAACTTTTTTTTTTTTTTTTTTTTTAAATCAACTGGTGCCAGAAAGTTAAACATATTTGTAAATCAAAAGAGGAAAAATATGTGCGGCTCACAATTATATCACCAACTGAGGACAAATGGGTAATGCACCTATACCTATGGTGCCAATAATAAATATTAGAAAAAGAGACAAAAATACCCAGACCTCAAGGAAGGTAAAATATATGAATCAATTGAAGGAAACAAGGATCGTGCTTCAATTATAATAGGATATACAGATTTTATTGAAAATTTTTATAAAATATTCCACCTCACAAGGGGCCCCTTGTGAGAGGAGTATACAATGACCTAAAATAGATGACCTGAAATAGACTATCACTGGTAACTAATTAATATAACAGAATACACTATTAAACTGGAACACTTATAGACAAATTGCACTGAAATAGTGAAAGCAAAATATACTGATATGGACTGAAAGAGTTAAAGACCCTTGAATTGCCGGAAAGTCTCTTGGAAATCAGTCCTTTTCACTGGAGAGATGATAATGTAATGTTGTAACAAGTTCCTCTTAATGGATGGCAATGAAACAATGTTTGGTGCGTTAAACTGAGGAAGTATTAAAGTTCACAGTTGCTAGTTTCACTGTATCACTGTGTCAGGACAGATAACAGGCAGCTTTGTGGTACATTACCGGTCCTGAGAGCGGAAGACTCCCGTGAGGCTGGATGGATCTAGCACTTGGATGGTCACTGCAGGTGGGCTACCTCCGAGTCCCGGCGCTGGCAGGCGTTGGGGATGGACACTTTCAGAGGTGGCACTCGCTGGTGGAAAAGTCCTTCCGTGGAGACAAGGTCTGCAACAGACCGGTAGTAGATGCCTCTGCCTCGTGAGGGTGGCGTGTGATGTCAGTGCCAGCACCTGCAGGATGTGCTTTGATTCCACGGCTCGCTGAGGATCCACTCCAAACTAGATGTAAATTATGGACCGGAGCGGCAAGATCAACAGGGTCGTCTCCGGACCGGACCAGCAAGGCCACAGAGGTATGTCCAGATAAAATTTAAGTGCCAAGTGCCATCAGTGATAGCCCGCAAACTGACTAGACGCGTTTCAAGGTAAATGAATGGACCCTTTCTTCAGTAGTCATAATTTTAACTGATCATACTCGCCATTTTATAGAAGCTTTGATCCAATCAGAAAATCACAAATGTAAAATAGAAAACGAGATCTGGATTACAAAATCACATGAATAAGCCATATAAAAACCAAGAACTGGATTGATAAGAAGGTCGCAACGCAAGCAAGAAGCAATAGTGAATGTGAATAGGGGGCAAAACTTTGCGTTAAATTTTACAATTTAAGTAACATTATAGCATATGCATGTGCAATGTGAACTATGATTTCACTTTATACATTTCACATTTTCAAACACTACTGGCTTATATATAAAATAGAATGGTGTCTATACCAATTAAAAGTAACAATTTCACTATCTATTCACACTAACAATTAGTCCGTTTTCTCAATTTACTTTCCACCACACCCACTATCTCTGTGTCTAACTTCTATCATTCCATATTCTATGAATACTTTGTTTTGATATACAATTATAATGTCAGGCTTACTACTTTTACATTTAAATCATAGTTCACATTGCACATACATGTGCTATAATGTTACTTAAATTGTAAAATTTAACGCAAAGTTTTGCCCCCTATTCACATTTACTATTGCTTCTTGCTTGCGTTGCGACCTTCTTATCAATCCAGTTCTTGGTTTATATATGGCTTATTCATGTGATTTTGTAATCCAGATCTCGTTTTCTATTTTACATTTGTGATTTTCTGATTGGATCAAAGCTTCTATAAAATGGCGTGTATGATCAGTTAAAATTATGACTACTGAAGAAAGGGTCCATTCATATACCCTGAAACGTGTCTAGTCAGTTTGCGGACTATCACTGACGGCACTTGGCACTTAAATTTTATCTGGACATACCTCTGTGGCCTTGCTGGTCCGGTCCGGAGACGACCCTGTTGATCTTGCCGCTCCGGTCCATAATTTACATCTAGTTTGGAGTGGATCCTCAGCGAGCCGTGGAATCAAAGCACATCCTGCAGGCGCTGGCACTGACATCACACGCCACCCTCACGAGGCAGAGGCATCTACTACCGGTCTGTTGCAGACCTTGTCTCCACGGAAGGACTTTTCCACCAGCGAGAGCCACCTCTGAAAGTGTCCATCCCCGACGCCTGCCAGCGCCGGGACTCGGAGGTAGCCCACCTGCAGTGACCATCCAAGTGCTAGATCCATCCAGCCTCACGGGAGTCTTCCGCTCTCAGGACCGGTAATGTACCACAAAGCTGCCTGTTATCTGTCCTGACACAGTGATACAGTGAAACTAGCAACTGTGAACTTTAATACTTCCTTAGTTTAACACACCAAACATTGTTTCATTGCCATCCATTAACCTCTTCAGGACACAGGGCGTATGGATACGCCCTGCATTCCGAGTCCTTAAGGACCGAGGGCATATCCATACGCCCGTGGGAAATCCAGTCCCCACCGCTAGCCGGTTGGGGACCGGAGCCGGATGCCTGCTGAAATCATTCAGCAGGCACCCTGGCACATCGCCCAGGGGGGTCCTGAGACCCCCCCATGTCGGCAATCGGAGAAAATCGCATGTCAATTCAGACATGCGATTTTCTCCAATTCCGGGCTGATCGGGTCTCTGGTGACCCGATCACCCGGAAAATAGGGCTGATCGGAGTTGTCAGCAACAGCCCCGATCAGCCTAAAGGATTGGAGTGAGATCGCAAAGCTGCGATCTACTCCTATCCCCTGCCATTACTCAGAACGGAGTTCTGACCAATGGCAGCGCATGACAGGGGGTTGTTCTGCCCGCCCCTGGATGTCGAGGGGCTCTGGGAAGAAGATGAAGGCCGTACCTGCAGGAGAAGATGCCTGGGGACCTGGGATATTCGCTGGAGCCTGCAGGATCCTGATCAGGTAGGGAATCGACAGGTAGGGAATTCAAAGTGAAAGTAAATCGATCTTTACTGTGGCAACCACTAGGGGGGCCAAACTGCAACTCCCAGCATGCCCAGAGAGCCAAAGGCTGTCTGGGCATGCTGGGAGTTGTAGTTTTGCAACATCTGGAGGGTCACAGTTTGGAGGCCACTGTTACAGTGGTGCCCAAACAGTAGCCCTCCAGATGTTGCCAAACTACAACTCTCAGCATGCCTTGACTGCCCAGGCATGCTGGGAGTTGTAGTTCTGTAACATCTGTCCCTTCAGATTTAGCAATTTTCATGACATTTTTGAAAATTGCTGCTCTACTTTGAAGCCCTCTAATTTTTTCAAAAAGCAAAAGTATGTCCATTGTATGATGCAAACATAAAGTGGACATATTGTGTTTGTGAAGAAAAATAAAATTTATTTGGAATATCCATTTTCCTTACAAGCAGAGAGAGCAAAGTTAGAAAAATGCAAAATTTTCAAAATTTTCATGAAATTTTGGGATTTTTCACCAAAAAAGGATGCAATTAACGCCGAAAATTTATCACCAAAATAAAGTAGAATATGTCACGAAAAAACTCAGAATCAAAATATTCGGTAAAAGCGTTTTCGCGTTATTAATTTGTAAAGTGACGGTGGTCAGAATTTGCGAAAAAGGGCTCAGTCCTTAAGGTGAAAAAGGGCTCAGTCCTTAAGGGGTTAAGAGGAACTTGTTACAATATTACATTGAAAAGGACTGATTTCCAAGAGACTTTCCAGCAATTCAAGTGTCTTTAACTCTTTCAGTCCATATCAGTATATTTTGCCTTCACTATTTCAGTGCAATTCGTCTATAACTGTTCCAGTTTAATAGTGCATTCTGTGATATTAATTAGTTACCAGTGATAGTCTATTTCAGGTCATCTATTTTAGGTCATTGTATACTCCTCTCACAAGGGGCCCCTTGTGAGGTGGAATATTTTATAAAAATTTTCAATAAAATCTGTATATCCTATTATAATTGAAGCACGATCCTTGTTTCCTTCAATTGATTCATATAATTTACCTTCCTTGAGGTCTGGGTATTTTTGTCTCTTTTTCTAAGATTTGTAAATCACTTGTATTAAAAAATATTGATCCTTCCAGTAATTATTTTCTTTTTGGAACACAGAGCTCTCTCCTGACATCATGACCACAGTGCTCTCTGCTGACATCTTTTTCCATTTTAGGAACTGTCCAGAGCAGCATATGTTTTCTATGGGGATTTTCTTCTACTCTGGACAGTTCTTAAAATGGACAGATGTCAGCAGAGAGCACTGTGTTCCAAAAAGAAAATAATTTCCTCTGTAGTATTCAGCAGCTAATAAGTACTGGAAGGATTAAGATTTTTTTTAATAGAAGTAATTTACAAATCTGTTTAACTTTCTGGCATCAGTTGACTTAAAAAAAAAAGTTTTCCGCAGGAGTACTCCTTTAAGCCCTTAGATGCCGTGGTCAATAGTGATTGTGGTATTTAGGCAGTAAAATGCTGTGTGGCGGTCACTTTCAGAATCCGATTGCAAGGCAATTGTGGGATTATTTGCAGACTATAGTGGGAGGTCGCTAGTTGTACAGTACACTGCAATGGTATTGGAGTGTACTGTACAAGTGCTAAAACAATCTCATAGTGAAGTCTCCTAAAAAAAAGTTTATAAAAATGTTTTAATTCCCCATAATAAAATTTTAAATCACGTTTCCCATGCTAAAAAAATCTAATATTGCTGTTTTTAGTCACCCTCCATCTATCTCTCCATGCTACAAAACAAAAAATATTGTCTATGTCTTTAAAGGAAAACTGTCAGCCTGTTCACCCACTCTAAACCCAATACACTGGTCTATAGTGTGGGTGAACAGGATTCCTTAGAGGGGTCACTTACTTAAATTGCTCCAGTAGGTCCTGAGATACAGGCTTCTGAAACTCCCTTGCTTCATTCAGGGAACTGCACAATGGAGGGGGGGGGGGGGCTGCACCTCCAGCGCGCAGACCTACTGGAGCAATGTAAGTAAGTGACCCCTCTAAGGAATCCTGTTCACCCACACTATAGCGCAGTGTATTGGGTTTAGTGTGAGTGAACAGGCTGACAGTTTTCCTTTAAGAGATTTTTTATATACATATAAACTGGCTCCAGTAAGTTAAACAGATTTGTAAATTATTTATATTAAAAAATCTTAATCTTTTCAGTACTTATGAGCTGCTGAAGTTGAGCTGTTCTTTTCTGTCTAAGTGCTCTCTGGTGACACGTGTCTCGGGAACCGCCCAGTTTAGAAGCAAATCCCCATAGCAAACCTCTTCTACTCTGTGCAGTTTCCGAGACAAGCAGAGGTGTCAGCAGAGAGCACTGTTGCCAGACAGAAAACAACAACTCAACTTCAGAAGCTGATAATTATTGAAAGGATTAAGATTTTTTTAGTAGAAGTAATTTACAAATCTGTTTAACTTTCTGGAGCCAGTTGATATAAAAAAATAAGTTTTTTCCTGGAATACCCCTTTAAAAAATGCATCGACACAGAAAATTTAACCCAAAAGTTAACAGATGGAACTACAGTTTAAGGATCCTTTCACACTATGAGTATTCATCCGTTATTAAACATTGGCTTTCTGCGTAAAAATTGATGTATAATAACGGATGAAATAACGGGTGCTAATGGCTGAATAACGTCTGTCAAAATAACGGACATATTCATCCGTTAAGACCCGTTATAACATCCGTCATGTACAGCTGTTTTTACACCTTTGCCTACAGACTCCCACAGCCAGGACTACTAGAACTCCCATCATGGAACAGACTTGTTTCCATGATGGGAGTAGTAATTCCCCAGCTGCGGGAGTCTGCAGACAGCTGGGGAGGCTACATTAGTGTTTGTACTACTACCCCCATCATGGAACAGACTCTGTTCCATGATGGGGGTTGCAGTACAGGGGCTGAGGGATTGATCGCACCGGGTCTTAATTCTGAGACCTCATGCGAACAGAAGGTATTAAGCAGGGGAGCCGGCGGCATGGTCCACAACCCTGCGATGTATCCTGTGTTTTAACTTTCATTTTTAAATCCCCCGCAGGGAGCCCTGAATGGCCGGTACTCAGGAGCCATTCAGGGCTCTCAGCGGGTTTTTTAAAATGAACATTGTGAGTGGCAGCGGGGGGCCATATGCATATTAAAAGCGCTGTAGGGGCAAGATATATAGAGCTGCAGGGGGGGCCAGACATATAGCCTATATATCTAGCCCCCCAGCGCATTTATAATATGCCCCCCGCAGCGCATTAATAAAGATATTACCCTGCCAGCGCATTTATATATATATATATATATATATATACACCCCTCGCCGGCGCATTAATAAAGATATGACCCCTGCCAGCGCATTTATATATATATATATATATATATATATATATATATATATATATATATATATATATATGTATATATATCCCCCCTGCCAGCGCATTTATATGTGTATATATATATATATATACCCCCCCCCCCCCAGCGCATTTATACATATATACCCCCCCGCCACTGCATTTACATATATATATACCCCAGCAGCGCATTAATAAAGACATGACCTCCGCAACGCATTTATATATATACCCCCCGCAGCGCATTTGTCATAATATGCCACCGCAGAGCTATACGTGAAAAGTATATCTATCAGCAGCGCATAGTGCCAGCAGCCGGCCGGCTCGATGATGCTGATAGAAATACTTTTCATACATAGCGCTGCGGCGGCATATATATATAGATGCGCTGTGGGGGCCAGATAATGCTATATGTCTGCTCCCCCCCCCAAGCACATCTATATACATATACCCCTGCAGCGCTATGAATGAAAAGAATATCTATCAGCAGTGCAAAGTGCCACATTCTGGCACTATGCGCTGCTGATAGATATACTTTTCATTCATAGCGCTGCAGTGGCATATTATGACAAATGCTCTCTGGGGGGGTGTCATATTATTAATGCACTGTGGGGGGTATATATATATATATATATATATATCTAGAAATGCGCTGGCGGGTGTCATTTCTTTATTAATGTGCTGCGGGGGTATATATATATAAATGCGCTGGCGGGGGTCCTATCTTTATTAATGCGCTGTGGAGGGCATATTATAAATGCGCTGGGGGGCTAGATATATAGGCTATATGTCTGCCCCTCCTGCAGCGCTATATATCTTGCCCCCCACAGCGCTTTTAATATACATATGGCCCCCGCTGCCACTCCTTATGTTAATTTTAAAAACCGCACGGAGAGCCCTGAATGGCTCCTCTGTACCGGCCAATCAGGGCTCCCCGCGGGGGATTTAAAAACGAAAGTAAAAACACACGATACATCGCAGGATACATGCCGCCCGCTCCCCTGCTTAATATGTTCTGATTGCATGGGGTCTCAAAAGTGCGATCAATCCCTAAGCCCCGATCAAGACCCAGTACGATCAATCCCTAAGCTCCTGTGCTACAACCCCCATCATGGAACAGACTCTGTTCCATGATGGGGGTAGTAGTACAAACAGTAATGTAGCCTCCCCAGCTGTCTGCAGACTCCCACAGCCAGGAAATTACTACTCCCATCATGGAAACAAGTCTGTTCCATGATGGGAGTAGTAGTAGTCCTTAAGCACTGTAGGAGTCTGCTGATGTCACCTCTTCTGAGCATGCTCAGAAGTAATAACGGATATTATAAACCAGGTGCAAACGGATGACATAAAGGCTCATCCGTTTGCCATAGACATCAACGTTAACAATAACGGCCATTAATTTACCCGTTTCTTGTGATGGAAGAAAAATTAGTTCATGTGCCGTTTTTCAAATAAAGTGCGTTATTCATAACGGGCTATAAGGGGTCATAACGGATAACCAAAAAATCCCTTAGACTTGAATAGGATTTTGTAACAGATGTTTAACATCCGTTACTAAGGCTTTTCTAAAGGATGTTTATAATGGATCTTTTAACAGAACAACTTTATAGTGTGAAAGGGGCCTAAGACAAAATCAATGTCCAAAGACACTTCAAATTGGTAGAACAAAAAAACATGAGATCCATAGAACAATGGTCTAGCAATTCTTCAGAGGATCATACATATAATTCAGAAAGTCATTATACACATGTAGAGGTTACAGGGAAGTGGCTTAAAAATATTAAATAGTATTAATTATTTAACTTTTCACACAACTCTATGTTTAATATATGTTGCTCTTTAAATTGTCTCTAGTTACCTAGTAATGCCATTCGTTCCTTTGGACTTGGCGCGGGTCATGAAGATGCAGAAACTCAACCACAGCATGATAGTCTACCTTCTCTATCAGATCCTTCGAGGCCTCCAGGTGAGTGTTACATATTGATTTTTATCACCATATCTTTCTCTTTCTTGATTCTGTCTTTTTCTTAAATTATAATCAAGATATAAGACTTCAAGCCTCTCCCACTAAAAGAGACCACGGCCTACTAAATTGCTACCAAAACTACCCCCACCCCTAGACATCTTATCCCCTATCCAAAGGGTGTCTGATCACGGGGGTCCAGCCGTTGGGACCCCCCGCGATCTCTAGGCTGGCTCTGAGGCATTCTGAACCGTGTTTGTGATGTCAGGCCAAACTCCCTTCGTGTCTATCAGAGGGGACCCACGGCTAGTACATAGCCATCATGCCTCCTCCCATACACATGAATGGAGGGGGCATGGTGGCTGTTGTCGCCCATCATCTGGCACGAAACTGAGATCACTCCATGCACCAGATGACTGGGGTGCCCTGCCAGAGATCACGGGGCCCCCCAGTGGCAACACCCCCATGATTGGACATCTTATCCCCTATCCTTTGTATAGAGGATAAGATGTTTGGGGCAGAGTAGCCCTTTAATAACCCGCCCTCTAGCTGGTCCTCACTCAAACTTACATAAGACCGCCACTACATTACATTGTCCGCTGCAGGCATCCTCCATTGTATGCATTTTTATGCTGGGGATCGCCCCTAGCAACGGAATACAAGGGCAGGATCTGCTCCCCCAGTATAAATGCACAACCGCATTTGGGGTTGAGCACCTCCAGCCATTTGAGACCACGTTCTTGTTGTTTGTTTACAACATTACATTTTCCCCTATGCTCCATGGCTTTCAGTCTTCCACTTAGTTTGCTTTATTTCTTACACAGCACTACATGTGGGGATGGTGTCTTAAGCTGCTTTGTCCAAATTTGGAATGGAAATTGCTGCATAAAAAAGCTTATTCTTTATATTGAGGTAGAGACTTACCAAGACTAATCCCCACCTCTTAATTGATCATTGCACCTGTCAACATCTGCACCAATTCTTGAGGTGAACCCCTCTTTAATTTTCAGCCCTTTTGCTCCTTTATTTTGATAACTGGCGCTAGTCATGCTCATGGACACGTCAATAATACTCATCCCTCCCCCCCCCTCCCTCCAAAAACCCAAAAAAATTGCTATACTAAGCCCTCATATCAGATCCTAAATGCTAAATCACAACTTTATTCCTTTAGTAGCTTGTTTGCATAGACCAGCATATATTTTAAAGGGGAGACATGTGGAAAAAGTGACCTATTCAATCAGGTGCTGCCAGTTTCCATTAAGAGTAGAGTTCAGGACCAGGAATGGTTTAGGATAGCCTAGTAAAACAATAAACATAGGGTAGTGGATGATGCATTTTGGGGGTAATCGCCCCCTTCTTCAGATTAGCATATAAGAAGCGTGTAACATGAGAGTTTATTAGACACAAAATTGGTGCCAACTACAGGGGAAGGTGCCCAAGGCAAAATTACACAGTATATTGTATATTGTATTGTATATAATTTTTCCTTGGGTTCCTTCTACTATTGTGGACTCCCATTTTGTGTCTATTTAAACTCTGCTGTTACATGCTTGCTGTATGTTGATCTGAAGAAGAGGAGATTACCCCTGAAACACGTCTTCCACTACCCTATGTTTTTTTTACTTGCTTATCAATAAATATGGAATCCCAAACCATTACTGGTCCTGTAGTCCACTTTTCATGGAAACTGTCAATGCCTGATTGAATAGGCCACATTTTTACACATTATACCATATCTGCCCATCAGGATTGGTTTTCCACTTCCTGCAACGTCCAGGTTATCAGCTGTTTCCTCACAATTGATACCCCACTAAAAAGGGGGGATACGCATGTTTTACATTTGCTGCAGGTGAGCATCCAACCTCTAAGGGCCTGCTTGTTTGTTTGATCTCAAACAAACAGGGATCCTGACTTACTTGGGTAATGTACGAGACACTGTCTGCCAATCTCTCCTTTTTCTCTCTCTCCTATATGTATGTTACAGTGGCTGGCTCTTTAAGGGTAACAAATGTCAAGCTTACATCACTGAACAGAGATGCCCATTTATGTGGGTTTTTTATAGTTTGTTTTTTGTTCTTTTTTTCCATAGTTTGATTGCAGACGTGTGTTCAGCCTTTAGCATTACTGGGTGCACTCAGCTGGACGTCTCACAGAAAACATCTTAGGTTTAATTATACAGCTGTTCATAAGGATACATTACAGCCAGTGTTTCTTGTGGGAAAAAAAATAACCCAGATATTGTCAGGGGAGAATGGAGGACAAGTTACAAAAATACCCTGGGACAAGGGGAATGACCTGGAATGTCCAATAATCCCACATGACTTCCCAGCAACTTGTCAGCCTTGCTCAGAAATGTCCCTTGTCTACCATTGCATCTTATCAGCAGTTCTAGACAAATAAACAGTGATCGCTCAGTCTACATACGTGTTCTGACACTTTTTCCAGCATTGAGTCATGAGTCTCACTGTGACAAAACCAACTTGGCGCAGACGCATTTAAAATATTTATACTGTAATTCACAGATAACACATCCTGTACCCAACCCAAGTATGATACAGTGTTTCCAAATATATATGGAATTGTTTACCTAAATTTCCTTTAATCTAAAAGGTTATTGGTGCAGTATGTCTGCAGTTATCATTCAGAAACTGAGCCTTTTTTATCTTCTCTTCACCACATCTTTGTCTTCTTAAAAAGCATGAGTGCCCTGGTGGGAAGATTTGGATTGGTTGGATTAGAACCTGCACAACCCTTTAGTTCTTAGGAAATAACCAACTGAATATATAATTAAAGGATGCTCATTTTCTTTCTCTAACGTAGGAAACATGAAGAATCATTTGACTGCCTAACTGCCACCCCTACAGTTACTCAAAGGGCAGTGTGTGGATGGCAATCAGTAACCTTCTTCTCTCCCATACGCCATCTGTTGTAGTAACATAGTTCATAAGGATGAAAAAAGACCAGAGTCCATCAAGTTCAACCTATAACCCTAATGAGTCCCTACTGAGTTGATCCAGAGGAAGGCAAAAAACCCTCATAATAGAGGTAAAAATTCCTTCCCGACTCCAAATATGAATAAATGTCAGAATAAATCCCTGGATCAACGTTCTGTCCCTATAAATCTAGTATCCATAACCAGAGATGTTGTTATTCTCCAAAAATGCACCCAGACCCCTTTTTGAACTCTCTTACCGAGGTCACCATGACCACCTCCTCAGGCAGAGAATTCCACAGTCTCAATGCTCTTACAGTAAAGAACCCCCATCTGTGCTGGTGAAGAAACCTTCTTTCTTCTAAACGTAGAGGATGCCCCCTTGTTATAGATACAGTCCTGGGTATAAAAAGATCATGGGAGAGATCTCTGTACTGCCCCCTGATATATTTATACATAGTTATTAGGTGGCCCTAAGCCTTCTTTTTCTAAACTAAATAACCCCAATACTGCTAATCTTTCTGGGTACTGTAGTCGTCCCATTCCCCGTATTACCTTGGTTGCCCATCTTTGAACCCTCTCCAGCTCCACTATATCTTTCTTGTACACTGGTGCCCAATACTGTATTCTATGTGTGGTCTGACTAGTGATTTGTTCAGCGGTAGAATTATTTCCTTGTCATGGGCATCTATGCCCCTATTGATGCCCCCCATGATTTTATTTGCCTTGGCATCAGTTGCCCGACACTGGTCACTACAGCTAAATTTACTTTTGACTAAGACTCCTAAATCCTTTTCCATGTCTGTCGTCCCAAGTGTTTTCCCATTTAATACATAATCCCAGCCCAGATTTTTCCTCCCCATGTGCATTACCTTACATTTATCAGTGTTGAACCTCATCTGCCACTTCCCAGCCCAAACCTCCAACCTATCCAGATCCATTTGTAACAGTGCACTGTCCTCTATAGTGTTTACTGCTTTACAGAGTTTAGTATCATCTGCAAAGATTGCTACTTTACTATTAAAACTCCTCTCCAAGGTCATAAATAAATATATTAAATAGAACAGGACCCAAGACTGACCCCTGTGGTACCCCACTAGTAACAGTGACCCAATCAGAATAAGTACCATTAATAACCACCCTCTGTTTCCTATCACTGAGCCAGTTACTTACCCACTTACACACATTCTCCCCCAGCCCAATCCTTCTAATTTTATGCACCAACCTTTTATGTGGCACCGTATCAAATGCTTTGGAAAAATCCAGATATACGAAATCCAGCGATTGCCCCTGGTCCAGTCTGGAGCTCACCTCCTCATAAAAGCTGATCAGGTTAGTTTGACAGGACCGATCCCTCATAAAGCCATGCTGATATGGAGTCATACATTTATTTTTAATAAGATACTCCAGAATTGCATCCCTTAGAAAACCCTCAAACAATTTACATACAACAGAGGTTAAACTAACTGGTCTATAATTCTCGGGGTCACCTTTTGATCCCTTTTTAAATATTGGTACCACATTTGCCATGCGCCAGTCCTGGGGAACAGTCCCTGTTACTATAGAGTCCCTGTACAGTGTAAACCATTCTCTAGTACAGTGCAAGCCAGGTCACCAGTGCTATGTTATGGTACTATGTGTTCTCCTGTGATTGGCCACACAGGTAAGGGAGAAAGTAACTATGTGTGTACCACTGGCAAACAGCCCTGCTCTGATCCTGCCCCTTAAATGGAGAGTAAGAGAAATAGCTGTGCACCATGGAGGGGGCTCTCAGAGGCTCAGTAACTGCAGTAAGATAACATAAATTACAGTGTTAGCATCCTGAAGTGTTAATCTAATAAAACCATGTAGATTTTTTACTTTTGTTTAAAAAGTAGAAACTCTTTAAATTAAATTTTATCTATGAAAGAAACATGGGATAAGGGTGCAAGTCTTCTGGAAAACGTTGGTGGTTATCTCTTCTTTATTTCATATCATTTATCATACTCCATAGGCCTCAAAATATTTAATTATGCTAATGCAAACTCCACAGATATGAGTCAACGCCAGAGAGAAGTCTCACTCTACACATGTGCAGCTTTATAGCCAATGTATGGTGGGAATGCCTGTTAGCCTGAAACAAATATAGGCTCAATTTGCATTGTCAGATGAAAAGATTGCACAGATCCTCCACAGAGCAATGCGTACACTAAAAGTAGGTAACACCAGTATGGGTGACACCTCATTTATGTTAAAGAAAAAGTAGTAACATGTCCCTTTTGAGGTTTAGATCATTAAATGAGACAAAGAAAACAAATTAAGAATATGGGAGCTCGTTATATGGTTCAGCACAGCTGTCAAGGAAGTGGAGAAGTTTTTTTTTAAATAATAAAGTGGCTCTGATATAAAGGCAAGTCCCATTTTCTACATGAGGCTCCTCTTATACTGCAGACGTGCTCACTTTGTAATAGAGAATCCGATCCCGGGAAGACTTATGGCCGCCCTGCATTGATTTGTTCCCTCGCAGGAAATTTATTAACATGTCTCAACAGCAAGACTGGTAAAAATCAATCACAATCAGCTCTATAATAATAAAAGAAAGTGACTGCTACCACAGGACTTTTACCTAAGAGAGATGATGCTGCCGCAGGGGTCACATAGGGAGTCTATTATCCAACGTCCGTCTAAAATCTGATTACCTGTGTGTTTTACTTTCCAACCCATCGGTTTCTTCAGAAGTGTTTAAGGAGGTTTTCCTATCTTAGACAGTTATAGCCTTGTTACGCCTAGCGCTCCGGGTCCCCGCTCCTCCCCGGAGCGCTCACGGCGTCTTTCTCCCTGCAGCGCCCCGGTCGGTCCCGCTGACCGGGAGCGCCGCACTGTCATGGCCGTTGGGGATGCGATTCGCACAGCGGGACGCGCCCGCTCGCGAATCGCATCCCAGGTCACTTACCCGTCCCGGTCCCCTGCTGTCATGTGCTGGCGCGCGCGGCTCCGCTCTCTAGGGCGCGCGCGCGCCAGCTCTCTGAGACTTAAAGGGCCAGTGCACCAATGATTGGTGCCTGGCCCAATTAGCTTAATTGGTTCCCACCTGTTCCCTGGATATATCTAGTCTCCTCCCTTGCACTCCCTTGCCGGATCTTGTTGCCTTGTGCCAGTGAAAGCGTTAGTGTGTCCAAAGCCTGTGTACCTGAACTTCTGCTACCCATCCTGACTACGAACCTTGCCGCCTGCCCCCGACCTTCTGCTACGTCTGACCTTGCTTCTGCCTACTCCCTTGTACCGCGCCTATCTTCAGCAGCCAGAGAGGTGAGCCGTTGCTAGTGGATACGACCTGGTCACTACCGCCGCAGCAAGACCATCCCGCTTTGCGGCGGGCTCTGGTGAAAACCAGTAGTGGCTTAGAACCGGTCCACTAGCACGGTCCACGCCAATCCCTCTCTGGCACAGAGGATCCACTACCTGGAAGCCGAATCGTGACAGTAGATCCGGCCATGGATCCCGCTGAGGTGCCGCTGCCAAGTCTCGCTGATCTTCCCACGGTGGTCGCTCAGCAATCGCAGCAGATTGCCCAACAAGGACAGCAGCTGTCGCAGTTGACCGCCATGTTACAGCAAATTCTGCCTCTGCTACAGCAGCAACCATCTCCTCCGCCAGCTCCTGCACCTCCTCCGCAGCGAGTGGCCGCTCCTAACCTCCGCTTGTCCCTGCCGGACAAATTTGATGGGGACTCCAGACTCTGCCGTGGATTTTTGTCTCAGTGTTCCCTGCATATGGAGATGTTGTCAGACTTGTTTCCTACAGAACGGTCTAAGGTGGCGTTCGTAGTAAGTCTTCTTTCAGGAAAGGCCTTGTCTTGGGCCACACCGCTCTGGGACCGCAATGATCCTGCCACAGCCACAGTCCAGTCCTTCTTTGCTGAAGTCCGAAGTGTCTTTGAGGAACCTGCCCGAGCCTCTTCTGCTGAGACTGCCTTGCTGAACCTGGTTCAGGGTAATTCTTCCGTTGGCGAGTACGCCATACAATTCCGTACTTTTGCTTCTGAACTATCCTGGAATAATGAGGCTCTCTGCGCGACCTTTAAAAAAGGCCTATCCAGTCGCATCAAGGATGTGCTGGCCGCACGAGAGATTCCTGCCAACCTCCAAGAACTCATCCATTTGGCTACCCGCATTGACATGCGTTTTTCTGAGCGACACCAAGAGCTCCGCCAGGAAAAAGACTTTGATCTCTGGGCACCTCTCCCACAGCATCCTTTGCAGTCTTCGCCTGGGCCTCCCGCCGAGGAGGCCATGCAAGTGGATCGGTCTCGCCTGACCCAGGAAGAGAGGAATCGCCGTAGAGAAGAAAATCTCTGTCTGTACTGTGCCAGTACTGAGCATTTCTTGGTGGATTGCCCTATCCGTCCTCCACGCCTGGGAAACGCACGCACGCACCCAGCTCACGTGGGTGTGGCATCTTTTGCTTCTAAGTCTTCTTCTCCACGTCTCACGGTGCCCGTGCGGATTTCCCCTACAGCCAACTCCTCCATCTCAGCCGTGGCCTGCTTGGACTCTGGTGCCTCCGGGAATTTTATGTTGGAGTCCTTTGTTAATAAATTCAGCATCCCGGTGACCCGTCTTGTCAAGCCACTCCACGTTTCCGCGGTCAACGGAGCCAAGTTGGATTGCACCATACGTTTCCGCACGGAGCCCCTTCTTATGAGCATCGGATCTCATCATGAGAGGATTGAACTTTTGGTCCTCCCCAATTGCACCTCGGAAATTCTCCTTGGACTTCCCTGGCTTCAACTTCATTCCCCTACCCTGGATTGGTCCACTGGGGAGATCGGGAGTTGGGGGTCCTCTTGTTCCAAGAACTGTCTAAAACCGGTTCCCAGTACTCCCTGCCGTGACCCTGTGGTTCCTCCTGTATCCGGTCCCCCTAAGGTCATTAAGGACTCTGCCTGCCACAGGAAATGCCCCTCCCCCCCTCCCAGTCCCGTCAGGCAAGCCTCTGTGCCACCCCATGGCCCCCGTCCTGGTGTCACACTGCCCCATGCCAGGCCTCGCCCTCTGCCCTCCCTCCCCATTCCCACTCCTGCTGTACTGCCTGCCGTTGAGGAAACCCTCCATTCTTTCCAGGTGTCCTCATCCCAGGGGAGGCAGTTACCGGGCAAAGAGAAGGGGAGACCTAAGGGGGGGGGTACTGTTACGCCTAGCGCTCCGGGTCCCCGCTCCTCCCCGGAGCGCTCACGGCGTCTTTCTCCCTGCAGCGCCCCGGTCGGTCCCGCTGACCGGGAGCGCCGCACTGTCATGGCCGTTGGGGATGCGATTCGCACAGCGGGACGCGCCCGCTCGCGAATCGCATCCCAGGTCACTTACCCGTCCCGGTCCCCTGCTGTCATGTGCTGGCGCGCGCGGCTCCGCTCTCTAGGGCGCGCGCGCGCCAGCTCTCTGAGACTTAAAGGGCCAGTGCACCAATGATTGGTGCCTGGCCCAATTAGCTTAATTGGTTCCCACCTGTTCCCTGGATATATCTAGTCTCCTCCCTTGCACTCCCTTGCCGGATCTTGTTGCCTTGTGCCAGTGAAAGCGTTAGTGTGTCCAAAGCCTGTGTACCTGAACTTCTGCTACCCATCCTGACTACGAACCTTGCCGCCTGCCCCCGACCTTCTGCTACGTCTGACCTTGCTTCTGCCTACTCCCTTGTACCGCGCCTATCTTCAGCAGCCAGAGAGGTGAGCCGTTGCTAGTGGATACGACCTGGTCACTACCGCCGCAGCAAGACCATCCCGCTTTGCGGCGGGCTCTGGTGAAAACCAGTAGTGGCTTAGAACCGGTCCACTAGCACGGTCCACGCCAATCCCTCTCTGGCACAGAGGATCCACTACCTGGAAGCCGAATCGTGACAAGCCTCTTTACATAATGTCTTACATGTCTTGGTTGCACCTCTGGGACCTGCTCCTTTTAGAAGAGCAGAGACAGCAAAGAAATGGTCACTGGTCTCCACCGAAATTTCGCTCACCCAATGTTACGCCTAGCGCTCCGGGTCCCCGCTCCTCCCCGGAGCGCTCACGGCGTCTTTCTCCCTGCAGCGCTCCGGTCGGTCCCGCTGACCGGGAGCGCCGCACTGTCATGGCCGTTGGGGATGCGATTCGCACAGCGGGACGCGCCCGCTCGCGAATCGCATCCCAGGTCACTTACCCGTCCCGGTCCCCTGCTGTCTTGTGCTGGCGCGCGCGGCTCCGCTCTCTAGGGCGCGCGCGCGCCAGCTCTCTGAGACTTAAAGGGCCAGTGCACCAATGATTGGTGCCTGGCCCAATTAGCTTAATTGGTTCCCACCTGTTCCCTGGATATATCTAGTCTCCTCCCTTGCACTCCCTTGCCGGATCTTGTTGCCTTGTGCCAGTGAAAGCGTTTAGTGTGTCCAAAGCCTGTGTACCTGAACTTCTGCTACCCATCCTGACTACGAACCTTGCCGCCTGCCCCCGACCTTCTGCTACGTCTGACCTTGCCTCTGCCTAGTCCTTCTGTCCCACGCCTTCTCAGCAGTCAGCGAGGTGAGCCGTTGCTAGTGGATACGACCTGGTTGCTACTGCCGCAGCAAGACCATCCCGCTTTGCGGCGGGCTCTGGTGAAAACCAGTAGCCTCTTAGAACCGGTCCACTAGCACGGTCCCCGCCAATCCCTCGCTGACACAGAGGATCCACTACCTGCCAGCCGGAATCGTGACAGTAGATCCGGCCATGGATCCCGCTGAGGTGCCGCTGCCAAGTCTCGCTGACCTAACCACGGTGGTCGCTCAGCAATCGCAGCAGATTGCCCAACAAGGACAGCAGCTGTCGCAGTTGACCGCCACGTTACAGCAACTTCTGCCTCTGCTACAGCAGCAACCATCTCCTCCGCCAGCTCCTGCACCTCCTCCGCAGCGAGTGGCCGCTCCTAGCCTCCGCTTGTCCCTGCCGGACAAATTTGATGGGGACTCCAGACTCTGCCGTGGATTTTTGTCTCAGTGTTCCCTGCATATGGAGATGATGTCGGACTTGTTTCCTTCAGAACGGTCTAAGGTGGCGTTCGTAGTAAGCCTTCTCTCAGGAAAGGCCTTGTCTTGGGCCACACCGCTCTGGGACCGCAATGATCCTGCCACAGCCACAGTCCAGGCCTTCTTCACTGAACTCCGGAGTGTCTTCGAGGAACCAGCCCGAGCTTCTTCTGCCGAGACTGCCCTGTTGAACCTGGTCCAGGGTAATTCTTCCGTTGGCGAGTATGCCGTACAATTCCGTACTCTTGCTTCAGAACTATCCTGGAATAACGAGGCTCTCTGCGCGACCTTTAAAAAAGGCCTATCCAGTCGCATCAAGGATGTGCTGGCCGCACGAGAGATTCCTGCCAATCTGCAAGAACTCATCCATCTAGCTACCCGCATTGACATGCGTTTTTCTGAGCGACACCAAGAGCTCCGCCAGGAAAAAGACTTAGATCTCTGGGCACCTCTCCCACAGTATCCGTTGCAATCTACGCCTGGGCCTCCCGCCGAGGAGGCCATGCAAGTGGATAAGTCTCGCCTGACCCAGGAAGAGAGGAATCGCCGCAGGGAAGAAAATCTCTGTCTTTACTGTGCCAGTACCGAGCATTTCTTGGTGGATTGCCCTATCCGCCCTCCACGCCTGGGAAACGCACGCACGCACCCAGCTCACGTGGGTGTGGCGTCTCTTGGTTCTAAGTCTGCTTCTCCACGTCTCACGGTACCCGTGCGGATTTCTTCTTCAGCCAGCTCCTCCCTCTCAGCCGTGGCCTGCTTGGACTCCGGTGCCTCAGGAAATTTTATTTTGGAGTCATTTGTTAATAAATTCAGCATCCCGGTGACCCGTCTCGTCAAGCCGCTCTACATTTCCGCGGTCAACGGAGCCAGATTGGACTGCACCGTGCGTTACCGCACTGAGCCCCTCCTCATGTCTATTGGACCCCACCTTGAGAGGATTGAATTTTTCATTCTCCCCAACTGTACCTCTGAGGTTCTCCTCGGTCTGCCTTGGCTCCGGCTTCATTCCCCCACCATTGATTGGACCACCGGGGAGATCAGGAACTGGGACTCTGCCTGCCACAGGAAATGCCTCTCCCCCCCTCCCAGTCCCGTCAGGCAAGCCTCTGTGCCACCCCATGGCCCCCGTCCTGGTGTCACACTGCCCCGTGCCAGGTCTCGCCCTCTGCCCTCCCTCCCCATTCCCACTCCTGTTGTACTGCCTGCCGTTGAGGAAACCCTCCTTTCTTTCCCGGTGTCCTCATCCCAGGGGAGGCAGTTACTGGACAAAGAGAAGGGGAGACCTAAGGGGGGGGGGTACTGTTACGCCTAGCGCTCCGGGTCCCCGCTCCTCCCCGGAGCGCTCACGGCGTCTTTCTCCCTGCAGCGCTCCGGTCGGTCCCGCTGACCGGGAGCGCCGCACTGTCATGGCCGTTGGGGATGCGATTCGCACAGCGGGACGCGCCCGCTCGCGAATCACATCCCAGGTCACTTACCCGTCCCGGTCCCCTGCTGTCTTGTGCTGGCGCGCGCGGCTCCGCTCTCTAGGGCGCGCGCGCGCCAGCTCTCTGAGACTTAAAGGGCCAGTGCACCAATGATTGGTGCCTGGCCCAATTAGCTTAATTGGTTCCCACCTGTTCCCTGGATATATCTAGTCTCCTCCCTTGCACTCCCTTGCCGGATCTTGTTGCCTTGTGCCAGTGAAAGCGTTTAGTGTGTCCAAAGCCTGTGTACCTGAACTTCTGCTACCCATCCTGACTACGAACCTTGCCGCCTGCCCCCGACCTTCTGCTACGTCTGACCTTGCCTCTGCCTAGTCCTTCTGTCCCACGCCTTCTCAGCAGTCAGCGAAGTGAGCCGTTGCTAGTGGATACGACCTGGTTGCTACTGCCGCAGCAAGACCATCCCGCTTTGCGGCGGGCTCTGGTGAAAACCAGTAGCCTCTTAGAACCGGTCCACTAGCACGGTCCCCGCCAATCCCTCGCTGACACAGAGGATCCACTACCTGCCAGCCGGAATCGTGACACCCAATAGGGTCTCCCACCAATTACATACTCATGGCATAAGGTGGGAAAACAAAAATCTTTATTAATTTTACCTCATATTAGCACCCCAAAAAATCCTAAACATTGGAAAAGGTCCCATAGCACCAACCAGCAAACAATTCTAAAGAGCCTAAAATGTAACCTACACCTACATGACTGCACTTACCTGCTATAATATTTTAATAGAGGTTGCCCTTGCAACAGGATCAGTGTTACAATTAAGAGAACTGTGGCGCTATATTTGGGAGGTATAGAGACATGGAAGAATATCATGCTAATGAAACAATGAAGTGATCATAAATTAAAGTTAAGGGTGGAGCTAGATAGTGATGACCAGATGCCTCACTGACATTGACAATAGTGATGTCGCGAACATAAAATTTTCGGCGAACACGAACTTCCGCAAATGTTCGCGAACCGGGCGAACCGCCATTGACTTTAATGGGCAGGCAAATTTTAAAACCCACAGGGACTCTTTCTGGCCACAATAGTGATTTAAAAGTGTTTCAAGGGGACTAACACCTGGACTGTGGTGTGCTGGAGGAGGATCCATGGCAAAACTCCCATGGAAAATTACATAGTTGATGCAGAGTCTGGTTTTAATCCATAAAGGGCATAAATCACCTATTATTCCTAAATTCTTTGGAATAACGTGCTTTAGCCCCCTTTAGGCAGCACATAGAGCCCCCCTTTAGGCATCACATAGTTAGATCCCCCCTTTAGGCAGCACATAGATTCCCCCATATTAGGCAGCACATAGTTAGAGCCCCCCTTTAGGCAGCACATAGGTAGAGCCTCCCTTTAGGCAGCACATAGAGCCCCCTTTAGGCAGCACATAGTTAGATCCCCCCCTTTAGGCAGCACATAGTTAGATCCTCCCTTTAGGCAGCACATAGATTCCCTCATGTTAGGCAGCACATAGTTAGTGCCCCCCTTTAGGCAGCACATAGAGCCCCCCTTTAGGCAGCACATAGATTCCCCATATTAGGCAGCACATAGTTAGAGCCTCCCTTTAGGCAGCACATAGAGCCCCCTTTAGGCAGCACATATTTAGATCCCCCCTTTAGGCAGCACATAGATTCCCCCATATTAGGCAGCACATAGTTAGAGCCCCCCTTTAGGCAGCACTGGTTTTATTTCACAGCCAAAAAAGGTATTTTTTTATTTTTTATTTGAACAACTGTCACACCAAATGTGATTTGCACTAGTGTGACAATGAGCAAAAAAGGTTGCCAGCGGAGGTCCTTTTAAGCAGAGGTCCCCAACCAGGGTGCTCCAGCAGTTGCAAGACACACAGACTGAACTTATAATACTGTACTTAGTTGGTTGCTTGAAGGAAATTAAGTTTTACACCAGAGTACCCCTTTTAACCAGCGGTCCCCTCCCAACCAGGGTGTCTCCAGCTGTTGCAAGACACACGGACTGAACTTATAGCCCTTTTAATACTGTAGTTAGTTGCTTGAAGGAAATTAAGTTTTACACTGGAGTACCCCTTTTAACCAGTGGTTCCCTCCCAACCAGGGTCCCTCCAGCTGTTGCAAGACACACAGACTGATATTTGAGCCCTAAAAAGGGCTTTTTTGTGTGCTGTCCTTAAAGCAGATGTTAGACTAGTGCTTTAGGAGTAAAGTGGACCCTGAATACACCACCTAGCAGCAACCTAGCTATCCCTTTCACTATTACAGCAGGAGCAGCTTCTCTGTCCCTCCACTTTCTAAGCCTGCAGCATGCTGAATGAGGTTAAAATGACGTCCGTGCAGGAGGTAGGAGTGTCTGGAAGGGAGGGACTGCTGCTGATTGGCTGTAATGTGTCTGCTGACTCTAACATTGCGGTAAACTTTGTCCTAGTGAGTCAAAGTATAGGGGGCGAATCAAACTTCACATATTTTTGCCCGGCGATGCGAACGCGAACATGCTAAGTTCGCCGGTAACTGTTCGCCGGCGAACAATTCACAACATCTCTAATTGACAGCTGGCAAGACATGTCTACCTTAAAGTAGCCCTCTATTCTGGTTGCCTTTCCAACCTCTTGGAAATATTTAACCTGTTGTATGTCACTTTAAGATTGTTACCAAGCTTTACACGGTTTGATCATCATCTTGATCCTATAAAGAGGAAGTAAAATTAGGCCAAGTGTAGTCAGCTTTAGGTTCCATGCACACATTTAGAAATTTAGGGTTGTTTCTTTTGCTTTGTTCTACTTTTGGGGTCAGGAGCAGCATAACCATTATGTAGAACTGATTGTTTCCAATAAATCCTTGATTTGATATAAAATAAACACTATACAATGGACATCCACGTTACCTCCTCTTGGTGTCATGCTGGGGGTTAGGAAGACATCCATTGATATCATTACCGTAATAGATCCATCTCCTTGGGTATGATCCTCAATATCAATATTGTAATAAACTTGACCTCTTTTGCATTTGATCAAGCCAGGCAATGATAATATATCTCAATGTGTGTTACGCCGAGCGCTCCGGGTCCCCGCTCCTCCCCGGAGCGCTCGCTACACTTCCCTCACTGCAGCGCCCCGGTCGGTTCCACGGACCCGGGGCGCTGCGTTACCACCTCCGGCCGGGATGCGATTCGCGATGCGGGTAGCGCCCGCTCGCGATGCGCACCCCGGCTCCCGTACCTTACTCGCTCCCCGTCAGTTCTGTCCCGGCGCGCGCGGCCCCGCTCCCTAGGGCGCGCGCGCGCCGGGTCTTTGCGATTTAAAGGGCCACTGCACCGCTGATTGGTGCAGTGGTTCCAATTAGTGTTTACACCTGTGCACTTCCCTATATCACCTCACTTCCCCTTCACTCCCTCGCCGGATCTTGTTGCCCTAGTGCCAGAGAAAGCGTTCCTTGTGTGTTCCTTGCCTGTGATTCCAGACCTTCTGCCGTTGCCCCTGACTACGATCCTTGCTGCCTGCCCCGACCTTCTGCTACGTCCGACCTTGCTTCTGTCTACTCCCTTGTACCGCGCCTATCTTCAGCAGCCAGAGAGGTTGAGCCGTTGCTAGGGGATACGACCTGGTCACTACCGCCGCAGCAAGACCATCCCGCTTTGCGGCGGGCTCTGGTGAAAACCAGTAGTGACTTAGAACCGATCCTCTAGCACGGTCCACGCCAATCCCTCTCTGGCACAGAGGATCCACTACCTGCCAGCCGGCATCGTGACAGTAGATCCGGCCATGGATCCCGCTGAAGTTCCTCTGCCAGTTGTCGCTGACCTCACCACGGTGGTCGCCCAGCAGTCACAACAGATTGCGCAACAAGGCCAACAGCTGTCTCAACTGACTGTTATGCTACAACAGTTACTACCACAGCTCCAGCAATCATCTCCTCCGCCAGCTCCTGTACCTCCTCCGCAGCGAGTGGCCGCTTCTGGAATACGACTATCCTTGCCGGATAAATTTGATGGGGACTCTAAGTTTTGCCGTGGCTTTCTTTCCCAATGTTCATTACACTTGGAGATGATGTCGGACCAGTTCCCCACTGAAAGGTCTAAGGTGGCTTTCGTAGTCAGCCTGCTGTCTGGAAAAGCCCTGGCTTGGGCCACACCGCTCTGGGACCGCAATGACCCCGTCACTGCCTCTGTACACTCCTTCTTCTCGGAAATTCGAAGTGTCTTTGAGGAACCTGCCCGAGCCTCTTCTGCTGAGACTGCCCTGTTGAACCTGGTCCAGGGTAATTCTTCCGTTGGCGAGTATGCCGTACAGTTCCGTACCCTTGCTTCAGAATTATCCTGGAATAATGAGGCACTCTGCGCGACCTTTAAAAAAGGCCTATCCAGCAACATTAAAGATGTTCTGGCCGCACGAGAAATCCCTGCTAACCTACATGAACTCATCCATCTTGCCACTCGCATTGACATGCGTTTTTCCGAACGGCGTCAGGAGCTCCGCCAGGATATGGACTCTGTTCGCACGAGGCGTTTCTTCTCCCCGGCTCCTCTCTCCTCTGGTCCCCTGCAGTCTGTTCCTGTGCCTCCCGCCGTGGAGGCTATGCAGGTCGACCGGTCTCGCCTGACACCCCAAGAGAGGACACGACGCCGCATGGAGAATCTCTGCCTGTACTGTGCTAGTACCGAACACTTCCTGAAGGATTGTCCTATCCGTCCTCCCCGCCTGGAAAGACGTCCGCTGACTCCGCACAAAGGTGAGACAGTCCTTGATGTCTACTCTGCTTCTCCACGTCTTACTGTGCCTGTGCGGATGTCTGCCTCTGCCTTCTCCTTCTCTGCTGTGGCCTTCTTGGACTCTGGATCTGCAGGAAATTTCATCTTAGCCTCTCTCGTCAACAAGTTCAACATCCCGGTGACCAGTCTCGCCAGACCCCTCTACATCAATTGTGTAAACAATGAAAGATTGGACTGTACTATACGTTTTCGCACGGAGCCCCTTCTAATGTGCATCGGATCTCATCACGAGAGGATTGAACTGTTGGTCCTCCCCAATTGCACTTCTGAAATCCTTCTTGGACTTCCCTGGCTTCAACTCCATTCCCCAATCCTGGATTGGTCCACTGGGGAGATCAAGAGTTGGGGGCCCTCTTGTTCCAAGGACTGCTTAAAACCGGTTCCCAGTAAACCTTGCCGTGTCCCTGTGCTTCCTCATGTAACCGGTCTCCCTAAGGCCTATATGGACTTTGCGGACGTTTTTTGCAAAAAACAAGCTGAGACTCTACCTCCTCACAGGCCTTATGATTGTCCCATTGACCTCCTCCCGGGCACTACTCCACCCCGGGGCAGAATCTATCCTCTGTCCGTCCCAGAGACTCTTGCCATGTCTGAATACGTCCAAGAAAATTTAAAAAAGGGCTTTATCCGTAAATCCTCCTCTCCTGCCGGAGCCGGATTTTTCTTTGTGTCCAAAAAAGATGGCTCTCTACGTCCTTGCATTGACTACCGCGGTCTTAATAAAATCACGGTTAAGAACCGCTACCCCCTACCCCTCATCTCTGAACTCTTTGATCGTCTCCAAGGTGCCCATATTTTTACCAAACTGGACTTAAGAGGTGCTTATAATCTCATCCGCATCAGAGAGGGGGATGAATGGAAAACGGCATTTAACACCAGAGATGGACACTTTGAGTATCTGGTCATGCCCTTTGGTCTATGCAACGCCCCTGCCGTCTTCCAAGACTTTGTTAATGAAATTTTTCGTGATCTACTATACTCCTGTGTTGTTGTATATCTGGACGATATCCTGATTTTTTCTGCCAATCTAGAAGAACACCGCCAGCATGTCCGTATGGTTCTTCAGAGACTTCGTGATAATCAACTCTATGCCAAAATAGAGAAATGTCTGTTTGAATGCCAATCTCTTCCTTTTCTAGGATACTTGGTCTCTGGCCAGGGACTACAAATGGACCCAGATAAACTCTCTGCCGTCTTAGATTGGCCACGCCCCTCCGGACTCCGTGCCATCCAACGTTTTTTGGGGTTCGCCAATTATTACAGGCAATTTATTCCACATTTTTCTACCATTGTGGCTCCTATTGTGGCTTTAACAAAAAAAAATGCCGATCCCAAGTCCTGGCCTCCTCAAGCGGAAGACGCCTTTAAACGACTCAAGTCTGCCTTTTCTTCGGCTCCCGTGCTCTCCAGACCTGACCCATCTAAACCCTTCCTATTGGAGGTTGATGCCTCCTCAGTGGGAGCTGGAGCTGTCCTTCTACAAAAAAACTCTTCCGGGCATGCTGTTACTTGTGGTTTTTTTTTCCAGGACCTTCTCTCCGGCGGAGAGGAACTACTCCATCGGGGATCGAGAGCTTCTAGCCATTAAATTAGCACTTGAGGAATGGAGGCATCTGCTGGAGGGATCAAGATTTCCAGTTATTATTTACACCGATCACAAGAACCTCTCCTACCTCCAGTCTGCCCAACGGCTGAATCCTCGTCAGGCCAGGTGGTCTCTGTTCTTTGCCCGATTTAATTTTGAAATTCACTTTCGGCCTGCTGATAAAAACATTAGGGCCGATGCTCTCTCTCGTTCCTCAGATGCCTCTGAAATTGAACTCTCTCCTCAACACATCATTCCTCCTGACTGCCTGATTTCCACTTCTCCAGCCTCCATCAGGCAAACTCCTCCAGGAAAGACCTTTGTTTCTCCACGCCAACGCCTTGGGATCCTCAAATGGGGTCACTCCTCCCATCTCGCAGGTCATGCGGGCATCAAGAAATCTGTGCAACTCATCTCTCGCTTCTATTGGTGGCCGACTCTAGAGACTGATGTGGTGGACTTTGTGCGAGCCTGCACTATCTGTGCCCGGGATAAGACTCCTCGCCAGAAGCCCGCTGGTTTTCTTCATCCTCTACCTGTCCCCGAACAACCTTGGTCTCTGATTGGTATGGATTTTATTACTGACTTACCCCCATCCCATGGCAACACTGTTATTTGGGTGGTCGTTGATCGATTCTCCAAAATGGCACATTTCATCCCTCTTCCTGGCCTTCCTTCAGCGCCTCAGTTGGCTAAACAATTTTTTGTACACATTTTTCGTCTTCACGGGTTGCCTACACAGATCGTCTCGGATAGAGGCGTCCAATTTGTGTCTAAATTCTGGAGGGCTCTCTGTAAACAACTCAAGATTAAATTAAATTTTTCTTCTGCATACCATCCTCAATCCAATGGACAAGTAGAGAGAATTAACCAGATCTTGGGTGACTATTTACGACATTTTGTTTCCTCCCGCCAGGATGACTGGGCAGATCTTCTACCTTGGGCCGAATTCTCGTATAATTTCAGAATCTCTGAATCTTCCTCCAAATCTCCGTTTTTCGTGGTGTACGGCCGTCACCCTCTTCCCCCCCTCCCTACCCCCTTGCCCTCTGGTCTGCCCGCTGTGGATGAAATTTCTCGTGATCTTTCCACCATATGGAAAGAGACCCAAAATTCTCTCTTACAGGCTTCTTCTCGCATGAAGAGATTCGCAGATAAGAAAAGAAGAGCTCCTCCCATTTTTTCCCCTGGAGACAAGGTATGGCTCTCCGCTAAATATGTCCGTTTCCGTGTCCCGAGCTATAAGTTGGGACCACGCTATCTTGGTCCTTTTAAAGTTTTGTGTCAAATTAATCCTGTCTCTTACAAACTTCTTCTTCCTCCTTCTCTTCGTATCCCTAATGCCTTTCACGTCTCTCTTCTTAAACCTCTCATCCTCAACCGTTTTTCTCCTAAATCTGTTCCTCCCACTCCTGTTTCCGGCTCCTCGGACATCTTCTCTGTCAAAGAGATTTTGGCCTCTAAAAAGGTCAGGGGAAGAACTTTTTTTTTAGTGGATTGGGAGGGTTGTGGTCCAGAAGAGAGGTCCTGGGAACCTGAGGACAATATCCTGGACAAAAGTCTGATCCTCAGGTTCTCAGGCCCCAAGAAGAGGGGGAGACCCAAGGGGGGGGGTACTGTTACGCCGAGCGCTCCGGGTCCCCGCTCCTCCCCGGAGCGCTCGCTACACTTCCCTCACTGCAGCGCCCCGGTCGGTTCCACGGACCCGGGGCGCTGCGTTACCACCTCCGGCCGGGATGCGATTCGCGATGCGGGTAGCGCCCGCTCGCGATGCGCACCCCGGCTCCCGTACCTTACTCGCTCCCCGTCAGTTCTGTCCCGGCGCGCGCGGCCCCGCTCCCTAGGGCGCGCGCGCGCCGGGTCTTTGCGATTTAAAGGGCCACTGCACCGCTGATTGGTGCAGTGGTTCCAATTAGTGTTTACACCTGTGCACTTCCCTATATCACCTCACTTCCCCTTCACTCCCTCGCCGGATCTTGTTGCCCTAGTGCCAGAGAAAGCGTTCCTTGTGTGTTCCTTGCCTGTGATTCCAGACCTTCTGCCGTTGCCCCTGACTACGATCCTTGCTGCCTGCCCCGACCTTCTGCTACGTCCGACCTTGCTTCTGTCTACTCCCTTGTACCGCGCCTATCTTCAGCAGCCAGAGAGGTTGAGCCGTTGCTAGGGGATACGACCTGGTCACTACCGCCGCAGCAAGACCATCCCGCTTTGCGGCGGGCTCTGGTGAAAACCAGTAGTGACTTAGAACCGATCCTCTAGCACGGTCCACGCCAATCCCTCTCTGGCACAGAGGATCCACTACCTGCCAGCCGGCATCGTGACAATGTGTAAAATGTCTATATTTTAGCAGTGGGAGTGTGTACTTTAAAGGCAACCTGTTAGAGGGAAGCCATGGTGAGAACCAATGCAGCACTCCCCTGTCCAAATTTAAATACATTGGAAGCATGGAGGACACAGAGAGAGAGAGGCCAATACCAGGGCCAACTGTGCTGGGTGGCGAGACACAGAACCATACTGATCCGGGGGCGGACTCTCTTTTGTGTACATCGCTGAAAAAAAGGCAGGTTAAAGGGGTTTTCCACCATAAGGTGATTTTAGTACGTACCTAGCAGACCGTAATGGACAAGCTTTGGAAAGATCTGCGCTTTTCTTGGGGCTAAATATTGTCAGATTACCATAACACTGTGGCTAGGTTTTTTTTTTTTTAGTACAAATCCCATAATTCCATTTTTCTCCCTACATAAATGAGCTGCATCCATTCAAAAGACCTGTGTTTTCAATCAGAGTGCCTACAGCTGTTGCACTAGTTGCAGATTCATCTCTCTCCCACCAAGCTATCGCTCCACCCATTGAAGCAGACAGGCTCCCTGTCATCAGCTGACTAGTGAGTCAGGTCTCGGCCGCATTGCAAGCTGGGAAAAATCTGAGACAACAGTCATTTTGTATGCTGGTAAAAATACATTTTGGGGTGAAAATCACAGAAGAATGGTAAGAAAACCGTCACACACAAACAGGTACAGACACTACATTATGAACTACACTAACTTTACAGCCCCTGTAGCATAGTCAAATAAAAAAAAATCCTGAAATACCCCTTTGAATTTATCCAGTAGCCGTGCATAATGACTTCCGGCACCTATTTTTATTGTAGGAAGTACATTCCTTGCACAGATTTATTACTCCGAGGGAGTAAACAGTGAAGAATGAGAAAATATCAGTCCTGCTCATACATGTTTATAGTTGCCTCCCTGTTAATAAATGGGTTGTATCACTTAGGAATTGGAATGTGCTGTAGACTGAAAACATTATATAAAGAAAATACTCAATATTGCTGCTTATGTGGAAATTCCTGTGTGTCAATGCAAAATGGGGACATAGTGATTCTTATGAGGAGAATGTTGCTGGCACTGTTACAGAAGCATTGTAGCTGGCACTTTTATGTAAGCATCACATTTGTCACTAAAGTGTGAGCACTGTGTCAGTTATTGGGGTGTTGTAGCCGGCACCAATATGGGGGAACTGTGATTGTATTGCATTACATTTCTAGAATATATATACATTGTCAGAGAGTAAACGAGAAATAGTTTTATCCAGGGGTCAAGTCTTGGGAAAAAAAGTGTGGGAACTCACCCAAGATTTCCACTTAAAGGGGTGCTCCGCCCATAGACATCTTATCCCCTATCCAAAGGATAGGGGATAAGATGTCTGATTGCAGGGGGTCCACCGCTGGGGATCCCCGCATTCTCCCTGCTGCACCCGGCATTCGTTTAGAGCGTTGGGTGCAGCATTGGAGGCTCTCGACGTCACGGCCACAGCCCCTCAATGCAAGTCTATGGGAGGGGGCGTGACGGCTGTCACGCCCTCTCCCATAGACTTGCATTGAGTGGGCATGGCGTGATGTCAAGAGCCTCTGCCCCCCTTCCTTTGGATAGGGAATAAGATGTCTAGGGGCAGAGTACCCCTTTAAGGGCTGGTCCTGCTAATGGGAACTGCATTCCTGCTGTGGAAAAAGTGCAGGAACTCCGTTCCCATGAGTTCCTGCAGTACTTGAGCCCTGGTTTTATAATTAAAGAAAAAACATCACAATTCCCCCATGTCCTGTCAGCCAATGTCTTTTAACCTTTTGGGTTGGTGGGTAAGTATTCTTATATAATGTAATTGCCTTGTCCAGGATTAGAACAGTTCGCCGGCACCGATATGGGGTAACTGTGATTGTATTGTATTACATTTCTAAATATATATACATTGTCAGAAAGTAACTGAGAAATAGTTTTATCATTAAAGAAAAAACATCACAATTCCCCATGTACTGTCAGCCAATGTCTTTGGACATTTTGGGTTGGTGGGTAAGTATACTCATATAATGTAATTGCATTGTCCAGGATTAGAACAGTTTTTTCCCCCAGAAACACTTGTGTCCATGGGCTCTGGGCTTGCAGCTCTTCTACATTCATGTGATTATTGCAATACCAGACCCAACCATTAGACAAGAGTGGCACTGCTTTTCTTCCTGGACAACCTATGTTATGTATGTTGGTCAAGCTGTTGATACAAAACATTAACACAATTCATTTTCTGTCTTTCTCCTTCTGTTACAGTACATCCATTCTGCTGGAATTGTTCACAGGGTAAGTGTACATTAATGTAAAATCAATACCTGCCAAACACTTGCAAGGATATAGGTCTAAAATGCAATTTTAGAGACAGCGATCCTGCCAGGAACAAGGTAATGGATTGAAGCTGGATGTAACTACCGTATATACTCGAGTATAAGCCGATTTTTCGTGCTGAAAACGCCCCCTCGGCTTATTCTCGAGTGCATTTTCCGCCTGTCAATCCCTTCTCAGTGGTCTTCAACCTGAGTGAGGTGAGTGAGGTGAGTAGAAAATTAAAAGGGGGTCTGGGTGATGTCGAAGGCCGCAGTGGTCTTCAACCTGCGGACTTCCAGATGTTTCAAAACTACAACTCCCAGCATGCCCGGACAGCCGATGGCTGTCCGGGCATGCTGGGAGTTGTAGTTTTGCAACATCTGGAGGTCCGCAGGTTGAAGACCAATGATGAAGGGATTGACAGGCGGTGATGATGATGAGGGGGATGATGATGAGGGGGATGATGATGAGGGGAATGATGATGAGGGGGATGATTACGGGCGTGTTAATGACAGGTGGTGATGATGACTGGGGTGTTAATGACGGGGGTCTGAATGATGACAGGGGGGATGATGACAGGGAGGGATGATGACAGGGGGGGATGATGAATTTCCCACCCTAGGCTTATAGTCGAGTCAATAACTTTTCCTGGGTTTTTGGGGTGAAATTAGGGGCCTCGGCTTATATTTGGGTCGGCTTATACTCCAGTATATACGGTAGTTGCCAGAAGCATCACTACAAGCTTTTGGGCCCCAATGAAAAATCTGTACTTAAGCTGCCACCTACCATGTGACATATATATATATACTAGTGTCTTCTTTGGATCTCCCTAGGCACTAGGGCCCAGTTGTAAATGCTGCCTCTACACCCCCTATAGCTGACACATCTGCGAGTTGCTCAGTCTTATCTCAGCCTATTTGGAGAAGGATTCCTATGATTTATAGGGCTTCCACACAATATCTTTTTGTTCATGGCCCTGTAAATTAAACTATCAGCTTATAAAACAAGTAGTAATCTCTTCTATGTAAATGAAAAATATGTGTAAATAATGGATGATCTCCAGACCTCTCCTTATCAGGTAGATAACAAGTCTGGTTAGTCTGCAGAACTGTCAAGATTTACAATATGCAGCCAAGTCTCTTAAAGGGGTACTCCAGTGGAAAACACCAGAAAGTTAAACAGATTTGTAAATTACTTCTATTTAAAAATCTTAATCCTTCCAGTACTTATCAGCTTCTGTATAATACAGAGGAAGTTCTATTCTTTTTGAATTTCTTTTCTGTCTGACCACAGTGCTCTCTGCTGACACATCTGTCACCACTGTCCAGAGCAGGAGAATATCCCCATAGCAAACCTATCCTTCTCCGGACAGTTCCTGACATGGGCAGAGGTCTCAGAATAGAGCACTGTGGCCAGACAGAAAATACATTTAAAAAGAAAAGAACTTCCTATGGAGCATTTAGCAGCTGATAAGTACTGAAAGGATTAAGATTTTTTTAAGAAAAGTAATTTACAAATCTGTTTAACGTTCTGGCACCAGTTGATTTTTAAAAAAAAATTCACGGGAGTACCCCTTTAAGCTAGGGCCAAAGATTTAAAGCTGCTTGAAAAAACTACCCCAGCCCCTGCTTTGCTGATGTGAAGTACTTTAAAGGAACACTACAGGAAAAACTAATACACATATGGGGGGATTTATCAAAATCTGTGCAGTGGAAAAGTTGACCAGTTGCCCATAGCAACCAATCAGATCTTATTGGTTGCTATGGGCAACTGCCCCACTTTTCCTCTGGACAGGTTTTTATAAAGTTTTAAACATCATAAATGTGGTGAAAGTTTTTTGGTGCAAATTGTTTCATATTTATGGTGCACCTAGATTAATATAACATAGTTACATAGTTACATAGTTAGTACGGTCGAAAAAAGACATATGTCCATCAAGTTCAACCAGGGAATTAAGGGGTAGGGGTGTGGCGCGATATTGGGGAAGGGATGAGATTTTATATTTCTTCATAAGCATTAATGTTATTTTGTTCCAGGAATGTATCTAATCCTGTTTTAAAGCTGTTAATTGTTCCTGCTGTGACCAGTTCCTGAGGTAGACTGTTCCATAAGTTCACAGTTCTCATGGTAAAGAAGGCGTGTCGCCCCTTGAGAATAAACTTTTTCTTCTCCAGACGGAGGGAGTGCCCCCTCGTCCTTTGGGGGGGTTTAACCTGGAACAGTTTTTCTCCATATTTTTTGTATGTGCCATTAATATACTTATATACGTTTATCATATCCCCCCTTAAACGTCTCTTCTCAAGACTAAACAATTGTAACTCCTTTAATCGCTCCTCATAGCTAAGATGTTCCATGCCCCATATTAGTTTAGTCGCGCGTCTCTGCACCCTTTCCAACTCCGCAGTGTCCCTTTTATGGACAGGCGACCAAAACTGAACAGCATATTCCAGGTGAGGCCGTACCAATGCTTTATAAAGGGGGAATATTATGTCCCTGTCCCTTGAGTCCATGCCTCTTTTGATACATGACAATATCCTGCCGGCTTTGGAAGCAGCAGCCTGACATTGCATGCTATTCTGTAGTCTGTGATCTACAAGTACACCCAGATCCTTCTCTACCAGTGACTCTGCCAGTTTAATCCCCCCTAAGACATACGATGCATGCAGGTTATTAGTACCCAGATGCATAACTTTACATTTATCCACATTGAACCTCATTTGCCAAGTGGATGCCCAGACACTTAGTCTATCCAAGTCATCTTGTAACTTATGCACATCCTCTATAGACTGTACCGTGCTACAAAGCTTGGTGTCATCTGCAAAGATAGAAACAGAGCTGTTAATACCATCCTCTATATCATTGATAAATAAATTAAACAACAGCGGTCCCAGTACTGAACCTTGGGGTACACCACTAATAACCGGGGACCAATCAGAGTACGAATCATTGACCACCACTCTCTGGGTACGATCCATGAGCCAGTGTTCAATCCAGTTACAAACTAAAATTTCCAAACCCAAAGACCTTAACTTACCTGTCAGACGTCTATGAGGGACAGTATCAAACGCTTTAGCAAAATCCAGAAACACTATATCCACAGCCATTCCTCTGTCAAGGCTTCTACTCACCTCTTCATAAAAGCATATTAGATTGGTTTGACAACTTCTATCCTTAGTAAACCCATGCTGGCTATCACTTATAATACTATTATCCCCTATGTATTCCTGTATGTAATCCCTTATAAGTCCTTCAAACAATTTACCCACAATGCATGTTAAACTTATCGGTCTATAGTTTCCTGGGGAAGACCTAGAGCCCTTTTTGAAGATTGGCACCACATTCGCCTTGCGCCAGTCCCTTGGCACAATACCAGACACCAGAGAATCTCTAAATATCATGAACAGGGGTACAGATATTACTGAACTTACCTCTCTAAGAACTCTTGGGTGTAGTCCATCCGGTCCTGGGGATTTGCTTACATTTATATCACTTAACTTACCTTGTACCATCTCTACATTAAGCCAGTTCAGTACATTACATGATGTGTTACCAGCACTGACCTGGCCAATGTCAGCTCCTTCTTCCATAGTGTATACAGAACTAAAGAACCCATTCAGTAGCTCCACCTTCTCTTGATCGCCCGTGACAACCTCCCCATTATCATTATTAAGGGGTCCTACATGCTCTGTCCTTGTTTTTTTTTTGCATTTATATATCTAAAAAAATATTTAGGATTAGTTTTGCTTTCTTTGGCCACCTGTCTCTCATTTTGAATTTTTGCTGTTTTTATTACATTTTTACAGATTTTATTAAGCTCCTTGTACTGTTTAAATATTATAGCTGACCCATCAGATTTGTATTTTTTGAAGGCTATTTTTTTTTGTTCTTAGTTTTGCCTTGTGAGTTCCTTTTTTTTTTTTTTTTTTTTTAAACGCACTCCTTCCCTTTACATAAAACCTAGCAACAGTATGAATATATGTGATAGGTGTATGTGTCAGGTTGTAACATTAAATTCTATTCACTAATGCAGGAAAACTACACAACAGTCAGCGTAATGGATGGGCAGGGCATAACATTATAATATATGTGTGTATATATATATATATATATATATATATATATATATATATATAATAGAGCAGCATGACAGGCTAGCAGAATGTTGGTGTATAGAGAGGTATTAGCAGTAGAGAGGGAAGTGCTCATGCAGCTGTACAGAGTAGAGGCCTGCATTGGGATTGGGATCCCGCAGGACCCAACCCTAAACATGCGGGTGGTCAGGAGGCTGCTGCAGGTCCCACAAATCCCGCACCACCGCAGCTGCTGCTCCTCCCAGTCCTGTCTCCTCCCCCTGCCGCAGCGCCACCATTTTGTGGAGCCCTCACTCAGCCTGACCTGGAGTATCCATCATCGCCGGGCCCGGTAGGTCAGAGCTACCACCAATGTTACTGACCATTCACACATAGGCCCTCATTTACTATTGCAAACCCGACATGTTTTGTTGGGTTGTGCGACAGATTCTGGCGCATTGTGCCTGAAATGCTATCTGTGTCAGAAATTGCACCAGAATTGAAGAAAAACCGACTAACTCTGCATTTTACTAAGAAAACCATGGTCATCGGGAAAAGGGGGGCGTAGTCACCAAAAAGGGGCGTGTTCCTGACATTTTAACAAAAACCCAACATATTTACTAAGGTTTCCACATAAAATGTGGTGGATTTGAGCTGAGGAAAACCCTACAGATCAGAGCATGTGTAACAAAAGCAAAGTGTAGGGAAAGTGGGAAATGTAGGGAAACCTTAGTAAATACCGTGGAAAAAAATTGTAGGGAATTAAAACCCAAAAAGAAACCTACACAACACTCTTAGTAAATCAGGGCCATAGTGCGCAGTGCTGCAGCCCCGGGTGGGTATGTAGGTGCACTGATTGCATCCGTCGGTAATCCTCCCAGCCAGGGCCTCAGTCAGCAGTCTGCTCTGCACTACTATTCACTTGGGGGTAAGTGCACTGCAGAGCATTGCACTCTAGTGTCTTCTACAGACACTGGAGTGCAATGCTCTGCACATACCTCCATGTGTATAGCAGGACTCTGCACTAGTTCAACTGTAAACACACTGCTACGGGACGGGATATGAGGACGGGATAGGAGGTCTGGATAGGAAGTTGGGATAGGAGGTCGAGATAGGAGGACGGGAGAGGAGGTCAAGATAGGAGGTCAAGATATGAGGACGGGAAAGGAGGTCGGGATAGGAGGTCTGGATAGGAGGTCAGGATAGGAGGTCGAGATAGGAGGATGGGATAGGAGGTCAAGATAGGAGGTCGAGATATGAGGACAGGAAAGGAGGTCGGGATAGGAGGTTGAGATAGGAGGACGGGATAGGAGGACGGGATAGGAGGACGGGATAGGAGGTCGGGATAGGAGGACGGGATAGGAGGACGGGATAGGAGGTCGGGATGTGGGGTTGGGATATGAGGACTGCATATGAAGTCAAAAGCTTCCTCCTTTGTTTATTTTCCTCCCCAAAAAGGATTAGGAAGGAAAAACCGGGCAACGCCGGGTACTCAGCTAGTAGTCTGATAAATCTGGGGTGTGCCAGAGTTCACACTGTTCATGGTGCGGGCCTGGCCAGGTATGTGCAGAGCATTGCATTGGTCAGTGACCCAGGGCCTCTGACCCTGCACAGTCACTGCTATTCACATCTGTACATACATTATAGTGCAATGCTCTGCACATAGCCCCCCCCCCCATGTATAGCAGTGGGTGTACTACACATACACTACACACACTGTTATACATGGGGAGTATGTCCAGAGCATTGCACCTTAGTGTCTGTACATTCCTATTTTAGCGGGAGTGGGCGGGATTGGACAAGCATTTTAGTGGGAGCGGATGGGATTGGTCAAAAAAACGTCGGGAGCGGGTGGGAGCAGGATTGAAAAAACAGTCCAGCGCAGGGCTCTAGTACAGAGAACTGGTGAGACCTCAGTTGGAGTATTTCGCAAAGTACTGGAGACCGTATCTCCAGAAGCATAAAAGTATATGGGAGAGAGTTCGGAGAAGAGAAACTAAACTAGTACATGGATACCATAAGAACTACCACAAGAGGATAAAGTTTTAAATAAGAGGGGCAAAGGTTTCTGCAGTGACCAATGTCGGGAAGCTGCTGCCAAGGCAAATAAAATCATGGGGGCATCAACAGGGGCATAGATGCCCACGACAAGGAAATAATTCTACCGCTGTACAAATCACTAGTCAGACCACACATAGAATACTGTGTACAGTACTGGGCCCCAGTGTACAAGAAAGATATAGTGGAGCTGGAGAGGGTTCAAAGACAGGCAACCAGGGTAATACGGGGAATGGGAGGACTATAGTACCCAGAAAGATTATCAGAATTAGGGTTATTTAGTTTAGAAAAAAGAAGGCTTAGGGGAGACCTAATAACTATGTATAAATATATCAGGGGACAGTACAGAGATCTCTCCCATGATCTATTTATACCCAGGACTGTATCTATAACAAGGGGGCATCCTCTACGTCTAGAGGAAAGAAGGTTTCTACACCAGCACAGACGGGGGTTCTTTACTGTAAGAGCAGTGAGACTGTGGAATTCTCTGCCTGAGGAGCGGGTCATGGTGAACTGTGTAAAAGAGTTCAGAAGGGGTCTGGATGCATTTTTGGAGAATAATAACATTACAGGTTATGGATTCTAGATCTATATTAACTTGGTAGGGACTCATTAGGGATATAGGTTGAACTTGATGGACTCTGGTCTTTTTGTCAACCTTATGAACTATGTTAATATGTTTACTGAGAGAGTAGCGCAGAAGTGGTAGCTGCAAATACAGTGAAGGAGTTTAAGCATGCATGGGATAAGCATAAGGCTATCCTTCATATAAGATAGATATAAGGCTATCCTTTATATAAGATAGAGATAGGTATAAGGCTATCCTTCATATAAGATAGAGATAGGCATAAGGCTATCCTTCATATAAGATAGAGATAAGCATAAGGCTATCCTTCATATAAGATAGAGATACATATAAGGCTATCCTTCATATAAGATAGAGATAGGTATATGGCTATCCTTCATATAAGATAGATAGGTATAAGGCTATCCTTCATATAAGATAGAGATAGATATAAGGCTATCCTTTGTATAAGATAGAGATAGGTATAAGGCTATCCTTTATATAAGATAGAGATAGGTATAAGGCTATCCTTCATATAAGATAGAGATAGGCATAAGGCTATCCTTCATATAAGATAGGGATAAGCATAAGGCTATCCTTCATATAAGATAGAGATACATATAAGGCTATCCTTCATATAAGATAGAGATAGGTATATGGCTATCCTTCATATAAGATAGAGATAAGCATAAGGCTATCCTTCATATAAGATAGAGATACATATAAGGCTATCCTTCATATAAGATAGAGATAGGTATATGGCTATCCTTCATATAAGATAGATAGGTATAAGGCTATCCTTCATATAAGATAGAGATAGATATAAGGCTATCCTTTGTATAAGATAGAGATAGGTATAAGGCTATCCTTTATATAAGATAGAGATAGGTATAAGGCTATCCTTCATATAAGATAGAGATAGGCATAAGGCTATCCTTCATATAAGATAGAGATAAGCATAAGGCTATCCTTCATATAAGATAGAGATACATATAAGGCTATCCTTCATATAAGATAGAGATAGGTATATGGCTATCCTTCATATAAGATAGATAGGTATAAGGCTATCCTTCATATAAGATAGAGATAGATATAAGGCTATCCTTTGTATAAGATAGAGATAGGTATAAGGCTATCCTTTATATAAGATAGAGATAGGTATAAGGCTATCCTTCATATAAGATAGAGATAGGTATAAGGCTATCCTTCATATAAGATAGAGATAGGTATAAGGCTATCCTCCATATAAGATAGAGATAGGTATAAGGCTATCCTTCATATAAGATAGAGATAGGTATAAGGCTATCCTTCATATAAGATAGGGCCAGGGACTATTCATAGTATTCAGATTATTGGGCAGACTAGATGGGCTGAACACTTTCTATGTTTCTATGTATGCCCTCAGGCTTCATCATCATTAATGATGTCTTTACAATGAATGTATTTGTCTGTTCTTTACAGTACTAAAAGACTTTGTTCTATTCTAGGATCTAAAACCGAGCAACCTAGGAGTAAATGAAAATTATGAGGTCAAGGTAAACTGACTTTACAACTGTACTAGACTTTGAATTAGACAATATCATGGGATGTTTAAGGGACCTGTCTTGTAAATTGTGGAGCATCGTCTCTTAAATTATTAAATTGTGCCATCCCTCTGTTATTCCTACTGGAAATGTTTTACTAAATTGACGACTCGATGTGATGATTGCCCTTGTACAGATTTTAGATTTTGGACTAGCCCGACAGACAGAACCGGAGATGACTGGATACGTGGTAACTCGCTGGTACAGGGCACCAGAAGTGATCCTAAACTGGATGCATTATAACCAAACAGGTGATTAGTCACTTTCCAGTAGAACCCTGGACATCCGGCATGGCAGCGGTAACATGAACACATAAACCCACCAGCATTATGGCTATCTGAATGTAGCCTGTGGTCTCCAGCTTATACCTGCGGCCTCCAGCTTATACCTGCGGCGGCCTCCAGCTTATACCTGCGGCGGCTTCCAGCTTATACCTGCGGCGGCTTCCAGCTTATACCTGCGGCGGCCTCCTGCTTATACCTGTGGTCTCCTGCTTATACCTGCGGCGGCCTCCTGCTTATACCCGCAGCCTCCTGCTTATACCTGTGGTCTCCTGCTTATACCTGCGGCGGCCTCCTGCTTATACCCGCAGCCTCCTGCTTATACCTGTGGTCTCCTGCTTATACCTGCGGCGGCCTCCTGCTTGTACCTGCAGCCTCCTGCTTATACCTGCGGCGGCCTCCTGCTTATACCTGCGGCGGCCTCCTGCTTATACCTGCGGCGGCCTCCTGCTTATACCTGCGGCGGCCTCCTGCTTATACCTGCGGCGGCCTCCTGCTTATACCTGCGGCGGCCTCCTGCTTATACCTGCGGCGGCCTCCTGCTTATACCTGCGGCGGCCTCCTGCTTATACCTGCGGCGGCCTCCTGCTTATACCTGCGGCGGCCTCCTGCTTATACCTGCGGCGGCCTCCTGCTTATACCTGCGGCCTCCTGCTTATACCTGTGGCACATTTCCTCTCTTTACAGTGGATATTTGGTCAGTCGGATGCATCTGGGCAGAAATGATTACTGGACGTGTCTTATTCCCTGGAGGAGATTGTATCCTTGGCCAGTTTAGTAACATAATTTCGTATTATACCAAAGCCAAAATGACAGCCATAATATCACATGAGGTCAATAAACTGTATCATTTAATATAAACGATAGTTAAAAATTGGGTTGCAAAAAAGGCAGTTTATTGTATATAGATTTAGGCTACTATATAAAGTTACTGAAGGTGAAGAGCGCAATGTGGCATTGTCATAGTCGCAAAATACCAAAACCAGTTGGATTTTTGATCATGGGTCATAATGTGCACACGACTGCTAGCATAACATTGTATTTTCTGGGATGTCTTTTTATATATTTTTTTTAAACACAACAAATCATATCACATCGTAGAAGCCATACAGATATTTTGTTGCATGACTTGCCTTTTTAGGCTGCATTGAATAGGATTCTGCTGTGCTGTGCACACCTTGGAATTTCTGATTCCGGTGTCCGTAGAAAGAATGGACATGTCCATTGTCGTCTATAAGATGGCACATTCTCGTGCGGTCTTAGCGCCGGCATATTATGCAGGCACCCGCAGTCTTCGGAATGTCCGCACAAAGATTTTCCGTGAGGACTTTCCGACGTTTGAAAATAGCCTAAACAGTTCTCATCAAGTTAAGATACTTTACAGTTAGCTCCCTCTAGTGGTGGCTGTGGGTAGTAAGGACAATATTTATTTAAAATAATAATAATAATAATAATAATAATAATAACAACTCTTTATTTATATAGTGCACACAGATTCTGCAGCACTGTATTTGAAAGGTCCAGTTATAGCAGTGTTTTCCAAACAGCATGTCTCCAGCTGTTGCAAAACTACAACTCCCGGCATGCACGGACAGCCTTTGGCTGTCCGGGCATGCCGGGAGTTGTAGTTTTGCAACAGCTGGAGACACACTGTTTGTAAAATACTGAGTTATAGTGATTCATTCATCCATGTCAGCAAAATGTTTCATCTCTCTCTGAGGCTCTTGTATATGAGTTTGTATGTGAATTCTGCATCCTGAATCAAGGTTCTGACTGCTGTCATCCCACAAATGTTGGCTTGCCACGCTTATCTCCTGTGGAGATATATACAAACACACAGTGCCTTGCAAAGGCTTTTTATTTATTTATTTTTTTTATTGTTGCATCACAACATGAAATTAAAATGGGTTTTGATTTTAAAAAAAGTTCATAATCCTCTAAGGCTGTGTCCACATGTTGCAGTTTGGCTGCGTTTTGTCCCTGATTTTGCCAATATTGCAGCAAAAATGGCATTAAAATTGCTTCATTTTTGCAGGGATTTGTATCAAAATTAAGGGTAAATCTTGCAAAACCACCATAAAAAAAGTCTAGTTCAATCCAGAAGTCACAAAATGCAAGTACCCTTGTGTGCAGTCAAAGTGTCACTTAAAAAAGGTTATCCAGAAATAGAAAAACAGAGCTAATCTCTTTCAAAAACAGTTCCACGTCTGTCTCCAGGTTGGGTGTGGTTTTACAACTTGGCTCCATTCACTTCAATGGAACTTAGCTGCAGAACCACACCCAACCTGGAGACAGACTGAGAGTGGTTTTTGATAGAAAGTAGCTTTATTTCTCTATTCCTGGATAATCCCTTTAATGTTACTATAAATTTACCTGTTCTAAAGGTCCCCAGAGACTGCAACATGAAGATCAGATATGAACACACCAGATATAGAATCGTGGAGAAGTAGAGTACAGGGTTGGGTTATAAAATTGTGTTCAACCTTTGAACATCCCAAGGAGTACCATTAAATCCATCACAAGAAAAAGGAAAGATTATTGCACAGCTACAGATCGGACAAGAGAAGGCACCCACCAAAACTCACAGAGCGGGCAAGGCAGGAATTGTCCCCAGGCTGCCTAATAAAATAACAAACACTTTAACTCATCTTACATAGTCATTACTCTCCAGATATGAATCCAGGACATCTTCATCCGCTCCATTGTAGCTCTGGAATCAGGACAGACTATCAGCCGGTCTCTGCTGATAGTCTGCTTCACATTGTAGGCCAGAGCTGTAGACATGACATCACAGCCCCGCTCCGCCAATCAAAGGCCGCAGCAGTCACCCGCCTCAGCCAGTGATTGGTAAACGGCACTGTCAGTTCCCCTGGCTGTAGACAATATGCTTTGCAGCTCAGGGTAAAGCAAAGTCACAGTCCATGGATGGGGGCGCCCTGATACTCGAGCTATGGGGGAGCGGAGGAAGGTGAGTTAAAGTATGTGTTATGTTATTGGGCAGTCTGGGGGACAACAAGAAAGTACACTGCTCAAAAAAATTAAGGAAACACTAAGATAACACATCCTAGATCTGAATGAATGAACTAATCGTGTGACGCCCCCTCCCATAGACTTGCATTGAGGGGGCTGGGCGTGACATCACACAGGGGGCGGAATCGTGACATCATGATACTCCGGCCCTGTGGTTGCAACGCTTCACACTCAGAGCCTCCAGCACTGCGGAGAGCTCACAAAGGTGGGTGCCGAATGAGAGATTGCGGGGGTCCCTATTCTTATGCCCTATTCTTTGGATAGGGGATAAGATGTCTTAGGGCCGGAGTACCCCTTTAAAGCATTTAAGGCAGGCTGATAAATCTAGCGTATCTAATGCTCTTCCAACCAGAATTGTGCACTTAAAATTTTTGGCACAATTAGGCCAAACCCCTTTTCACCAAAACCATGCACCTTTTGCAAAGTCATGCCCTATTGTTAGACCTTGTGGAAAATTGTCAAAATGCATAATAAATGTGGCACAAGTCATGTAAGACAGCTTCTTGGCATAATGCAGGCACATTTGAAATAGTTAATCTTGGCTGGCGTGTCAAGCTTCAGACCGCAGAAAACCTTAATTTTTCACTACAGATTTTGACGAGCTGAACAAAATTATTGAAGTAATCGGAAGTCCCAAGCCTTCTTTAATCAACAAGATGGAAAGTAAACACGTAAGTGGGTTTTGATCTACAATTTAAAAAATATTACCACCATACTATTTCCAATATAGTGCGTTATATTACCCAGATGGTACTGTGTTTCGGTACTTAAAGGAGAAGTTCCATGTAGGAAAATGTATCCCCTATCCTGTAGGGCACTCTGTCTCTCCTAGCGCATGGAGTGGGGTCCGCATGTGCCCTCCATGAATCTCAAAGGGAGATTGCAGGAGACAAACTTCATTATACAGGTGAAACTCAAATTTTTTTTTATATTGTGCAAAGTTCATTTATTTCAGTAATGCAACTTAACCCCTTAAGGACTCAGCCCATTTTGGCCTTAAGGACTCAGACAATTTAATTTTTACGTTTTCATTTTTTCCTCCTCGCCTTCTAAAAATCATAACTCTTTTATATTTTCATCCACAGACTAGTATGAGGGCTTGTTTTTTGCGCGACCAGTTTTCCTTTATAATGACATCACTCATTATATCATAAAATGTATGGCGCAACCAAAAAACACTATTTTTGTGGGGAAATTAAAACGAAAAACGCAATTTTGCTAAGTTTGGAAGGTTTTGTTTTCACGCCGTGCAATTTATGGTAAAAATGACATGTGTTCTTTATTCTGAGGGTCAATACGATTAAAATGATACCCATTATTACATACTTTTATATTATTGTTGCGCTTAAAAAAAATCACAAACTTTTTAACCAAATTAGTACGTTTATAATCCCTTTATTTTGATGACCTCTAACTTTTTTATTTTTACGTATAAGTGGCGGTATGGGGGCTCATTTTTTGCGCCATGATCTGTACTTTTTTTTGATACCACATTTGCATATAAAAAACTTTTAATACATTTTTTATAATTTTTTTTTTAATAAAATGTATTAAAAAAGTAGGAATTTTGGACTTTTTTTTTTTTTTTTTTTCGTTCACGCCGTTCACCGTACGGGATCATTAACATTTTATTTTAATAGTTCGGACATTTACGCACGCGGCGATACCAAATATGTCTATAAAAAAAGTTTTTTACGCTTTTTGGGGGTAAAATAGGAAAAAACGGACGTTTTACTTTTTTATTGGGGGAGGGGATTTTTCACTTTTTTTTACTTTTACTTTTAAATTTTTTTACATTTTTTTTTACACTTGAATAGTCCCCATAGGGGACTATTCATAGCAACACCATGATTGCTAATACTGATCTGTTCTATGTATAGGACATAGAACAGATCAGTATTATCGGTCATCTCCTGCTCTGGTCTGCTCGATCACAGACCAGAGCAGGAGATGCCGGGAGCCGCACGGAGGAAGGAGAGGGGACCTCCGTGCGGCGTTATGAATGATCGGATCCCCGCAGCAGCGCTGCGGGCGATCCGATCGTTCATTTAAATCGCGAACTGCCGCAGATGCCGGGATCTGTATTGATCCCGGCACCTGAGGGGTTAATGGCGGACGCCCGCGAGATCGCGGGCGTCGGCCATTGCCGGCGGGTCCCTGGCTGTGATCAGCAGCCGGGATCAGCCGCGCATGACATGGGCATCGCTCCGATGCCCGCATATGCTTAGGACGTAAATGTACGTCCTGGTGCGTTAAGTACCACCTCACCAGGACGTACATTTACGTCCTGCGTCCTTAAGGGGTTAAAGGGTGAAACTAATATATGAGAGAGACTCATTACATGCAAAGCAAGATAGTTCAAGCCGTGATTTGTCATAATTGTCATGATTATGGCTACAGCTCATGAAAACCCCAACCCCCCCCAATTACTATGATTTGGGGAGCCATGTCATCTGCTGGTGTTGGTCACTGTGCTTTATTAAGTCCAGGGTCAATGCATCCGTCTACCAGGTGATTTTGGAGCACTTCATGCTTCCTTCCGCAGACGAGTTGCATTAGTGAAATAAATTCACTTTTGCACGATATTCTAATTTTTCGAGTTTCACCTGTAAGTCTATTGAGCCCATCTAGTGAAACTGGATAGCGATCACAGCAAGCAGAGGAGTGACTTGTACAGCCAAGGACTTTACCAATCAAAACATTTGTTGTTTCTCTGACATGTTCAAAGTTTTTTTTTGAATGGCAGAAATACTTTAAATGGTACCTGTTACAATCTGTGACAGCAAGTTTTGTTTAAAGCTCCTGGGCAATACGGTAAAGATCAGAGGATGTTTTTTGGGAAATCCCATGTAAAGTCTATGGGACTTCCAAAAATTCGTCCTCTGGTTGCATCAGTCATGGAACAAGTTCCAAGCTAGGAGATTGCATGGGAACTTTAAAAATATCCTGCCCCAAGTTCCAAGCTAGGAGATTGCATGGGAACTTTAAAAATATCCTGCCCCTAGAGGTCGTGACAGGTACTCTTTGGAAATTTCGCAGCAGCAGAGTCCCACTGATTTGAATAGGTTTATGCTGTGCACATAGCAGAATTTCCATGGCAGTAACATCTGGCACAAAAATTCTAATTCCAGTGTCCGCAGAAAGAATGGACATGTCTTTCTGTGGACTTTGCACGGAATGCATTGCTGTCTATGAGATGGCGCATTCCCAAGCGGTCCTAGCTGTCCATGCCAGCGCCCGCAGACTGCCTGCACAGAGATTTTCCGTGTGGACATTCTGTGAACATAGCTTTTAAATAAAATTTTCATTTCAGTGTCCAAAGTACACTACCATATAATCCCTATATAGTGAATGGTTTAAATGGGCACTGTCACTTAAAAAAAACTTTTGACATGTTGTAGAGACATGTCAAAAGTTATTACCGGTTGGGGTCTGGGTTTTTTAAAGTGACAGGTACACTTTAAAGGGGTACTACACCCCTAGACATCTTATACCCTATCCTGCCGCTGGGGACCCCCCTGATCTTGGCTGCGGCACACCAAACATCCGGTGCATGAAGTGAACTTCTCTCCGTGCTGAATGACTGGCGATGTGGGGCGGAGGCTTATGACTTCACGGTAAGGCCCGCTCGTGACGCCATGCTCCCTCAATGCAAGTCAATGGGAGCGGCCGTCACGCCTCCTACCATAGACTTGCATTGAGGGGGTGACGTCACAAGCCTCCGGCACTGCACCCAACGCTCTAAACTACGGGTGCAGCAAGGAGATCGCGGGGGTCCCCAGCGATAAGATATCTAGGGGCGGAATACCCCTTTAATGGTAAAGTCCTTGGCAATGTATGTGTGAAGGGGGTTTAAAGCCCTTGGTGGTCCAGGGAAGTGAAGTTCTGCATGTTCTCCTTTCAGGTGGCTCCGCTGCCTAATGTCCTTGGGGGAGCCTGTGGCTACAGAGTCCCTAGCCAACTGCCTATTTTGCTACCCCAACATCTTTCTACCTATATTGAATGGAGAATAAAATCATCTTTGTGAGAATACATTAGTCACAATAACATCCATGATTCTGTCTACAGGCTCAAGACTACTTAAAAATGCTCCCAGAGAAACAGAAGAAGAATTTTAAAGAGCTTTTCCCAACAATGAAAGCATTAGGTATGTTAAACTCTCTTATCTCGTCAGCCATACCAAGCTGCAGCATTCTTCATATCATCTTGCTGACTGCTAGATCAGTGTTTCCCAACCAGGGTGCCTCCAGCTTTTGCAAAACTACAACTCTCAGCATGCCCAGACAGCCGAAGGCTGTCTGGGCATGCTAGGAGTTGTAGTTTTGCAACAGCCGGAGGTATCCTGGTTGAAAACCACTGTGCTAGATAAACACCAAGGGTTAACTCCAAGCTAATGCCAACCAATGCAGGTGTCAGGGTACACAGCTCACCATGGCTTTTGTATTACTTCCTAACCGAATGAATATAATACCTGGCAATATAATACTAGTAACAATAACCTTGTAAAAAATAAATATTTAGAAGAACGTTACGTTCCTGCATTGTAGTAGTCAGAGGTATTGATCGTCTGTATTCGTTAAAGGGGTACTCCGCTGGAAAACATTTATATTTTTTTTAAATCAACTGGTGCCAGAAAGTTAAACAGATTTGTAAATTACTTCTATTTAAAAATGTTAATCCTTTCAGCACATATCAGTTGCTGTATGCTAGAGAGGAAGTTTTTAATTTTTTTTATTTTTTTTCTGTCTGACCACAGTGCTCTCTGCTGACACCTCTGTTCATGTCAGGAACTGTCCAGAGCAGGAGAGGTTTGCTCCTACTCTGGACAGTTCCTGACATGGACAGAGGTGTAAACTCCTGTGGAGCATACAGCAGCTGATATACAAAGATTAGAAATTTCTAATCTTTCTGGCACCAGCTGATAAAAAAAAATAAAAAAAATTTCCAGTGGAGTACCCATTTAATTCAATAGAAAATATTACATTGTATTAAATATAGCTTGTAATAAATATTTATTATTTTTGTAAAAAAAAAAAAAAAAAAAAAAATATATATATATATATATATAAAACCCAATAAGAAAAGACAGTAGATGACTTGTATCCTTCAACATTCCCCAGAGATAGATCTACTGGAGAAGATGTTGGATCTGGACCCGGAGAGGAGATTATCTGCAGCAGAATGTCTGGCACATCCATACCTGGAGGAATACCACGACTCCGATCCTGACCCGCCTGCAGAGAAATATGATGACTCTTTTGAGAGTCTGGACCTTAAAACTCCGGAATGGAAAAGTAAATGTTACGCTATAGAAAAAAGCCTTCTTATTAAGGTTTTAGATTTTTAGGATATGTAACGTTCCAATATACTTTAGGGGGAATTTACCATGGCTGTACACCAATTTTCTGGTATTCGATATTTTTTTTTTGGCATTTTTTTTTACACCACCTATGCCACATTACCAAAAGGTTGGTGTGGTTTATTGGGAGGGGTGTTGCCCAGCAAATTTAACTTAACCCCTTAAGGACCGGGCGTTTTTCCGTTTTTGCTCTTTCGTTTTTTCCTCCTTACCTTAAAAAATCATAACCCTTTAAATTTTGCACCTAAAAATCTGTATTATGGCTTATTTTTTGCACCACCAATTCTACTTTGTAATGATATCAGTCATTTTACCAAAAAATCTACGGCGAAACGGGAAAAAAACTCATTGTGCAATAAAATTGAAAAAATACAGCCATTTTGTAACTTTTGGGGGCTTCCGTTTCTACGTAGTACATTTTTCGGTAAAAATGACACCTTATCTTTATTCTCTAGGTCCATACGGTTAAAGTGATATCCTACTTATATAGGTTTGATTTCGTATTACTTCAGAAAAAAATCATAACTACATGCAGGAAAATTTATACGTTTAAAATTGTCATCTTCTGACCCCTATAACTTTTTTATTTTTCCATGTACAGGGTGCTATGAGGGTTCATTTTTTGCGCCGTGATCTGAAATTTTTGGCAGTACCATTTATGCATTGATCTGACTTTTTGATCACTTTTTATTCATCTTTTCATGATATAAAAAGTGACCAAAAATACGCTATTTTGGACTTTGGAATTTTTTTGCATGTATGTTATTGACTGTGCGGTTTAATTAGCAGAATATTTTTTTAATTCGGACATTTCTGCACACGGCGATACCACATATGTTTATTTTTGTTTTTATTTACACAGTTTTTTTTATTATTGGAAATGCAGGGTGATTCAAACTTTTATTAGGGGAAGGGATAATTCAAAGGGTTAATGATTTTTTTACACTTTTCTTTTGCAATGCAATGATCAGTGTTTTCGGCGATTGATTGCTCAAGCCTGGATCTCAGGCTTGAAGCATTCAATCGGCGATCGGACTGCAGGAAGGAAGGTAAGAGACCTTCCTCCTGTAGTACAGCTGTTCGGGATGCCGCGATTATACCGCGGCAATCCCGAACAGCTCCCTGAGCTAGCCGGGCACTTTTACTTTTAGCAGCGTGGTTCAGCTTTTAGCGCGCGGCTAAAAGGTTAATCGCATGCGTGCCGCACGCTATTAGAGGCGGGTCCTGGCGTCACTATGACGCCGGGCCCGCTGTGATATAATGCGGGGTCACCGTGGGACCACGCTTTATATCATGGGAGAGGGACCAAGGACGTACTCATACGTCCTTGGTCCTTAAGGAGTTAAATGGGCACTGTCAGATACAAAAACTTTTGATATGTTGTAAATCATGCAAAACCAATAGGTTTTGCATTTGCTTTCATTATAAAATTTTCAGTATTTCATGCTGAAAAAGCCAGTCAAAAAACTGCCGCCCCTGCCTGCTTGGACACATGCTAGTCCTGCTGTGTCCATGCATCATCTCCTATGTCATGGACACACTTCCTTGATTGACAGCTGTGAGCGCAGGGCTCATAGCTGGAGGAAAAATCCTTCCACTGTCAGCTTGTGTCCCGCTACTGTCAGTGAGGACAAGCTGGGAGTTGTAGTTTTGCTAATGCTAGGGGAGATGTGAGCAGACAGCATACTGAGGGAGGGGGCGGAGACCTGTGCAGTGAGGCCACGCCCCCTCCCTTTGAGAGGAAATCAGACTAGTGAGCTAAATTTAAAGTGTAATAAAAAATAAAAAAAAAAGGTGCTAGACACAAAAATTTTATGTACATGTCAGGATTAGGTACTGAGTGATATATTTAAAAAAAAATGTTTTTTTGTTGGATCTGACGGGTACACTTTAAAGTGTACCTGTCAGTTCACAGAAAAACAATTTTTTTTATATATATTACTCTCTAGGGCCCAGATTTATCAAACTGTGTGAGAGAAAAAATTATGTGAGAGATTTTCCCATAGCAACCAATCACAGCTCAGCTTTCACTTTACCAGAGCTGTGATTGGCCGCTGTGGGAAAAATCTCTTCATTTTTTCTCTCACCCAGTTTGATAAGACTGGGCCTAGGTCATGCAAATTCTTAACATGCGTTTTTAGCTTCTGTATTCGGCTCACAAATCTCATTCTGTCATCTGCTGCTCAGGAAGGGGTGTATCCAAGGCAAGCACTGAGCCCACCCTCGCTCACCATGCTTTCACTTCCTCCCTGATTCTGCTGTGCTGGTTTTCTTCATCCAATTACTGAAGGCTGCTCTGTAACCCCCTCCTCCCTTTTTTTGCATGCTGCAGTCTGATAGGACAGGAGTGAGCACAGAGGAGTGCTAGTCCTACCCAATCTCCCGTCACCGTGGTCTCCTGTCACCGTGGTCATGAGGCATTAGCATGAGAGCCTCCAGCGCTGCTGAAAGCTGCAACAGGTGGGTGCTGCAGCCGTGATCTGACATCTTATCCCCTATCCTTTCGATAGGGGATAAGATGTCTTGTGGCAGAGTACCCCTTTAAGCACCTACCTGCCAGACAGTAAGGGACATGCTTAGGAAGGATCTGCACTTGTCTTTGGGTTAAATTGCTATGTTGTGAGATTACCATAATACTGTGGCTTTCTTTTAGTGAATCTCAGTATTTCCTGTTGAAGTTTTCTTTTTTACTACAAATCCCAGAATTCCACTTTCCTACCTCCCACACATCAGCCACCCCTCCCATTGAACAACAAACAAGCTAGATTCAATGAAAAAGGTCAGTGCTTTCTAATCTGGGTGCCTCCAGCTGTTCCACCCATTGAAGCAGACAGGCTCCCTGTCATCACCTGACTAGTGATGTCAGGTCTCGGCCACACTACATCCTGGGAAGTACCCGAGACAGGAGTCATTTCGTATGCTGTTAAAAATGAACATCCAGAACAAAGATCACATAAGAATATGAGACCAACCATTAGAGACAGATAAAGACACTATATTATGAACTACACTAACTATACAGCCCCAGTAGCATAGTCAAATAAAATAAAAATCCTGGAATACCCCTTTAACTTTAAGACTGGATTGTGAAATACAGGTCTTTAAATGCCCTCATTCCTGTTCGGAAAGGGGTATGAGAGGTGCAGAATTTCACAGAAAGTCCATAGAAAGGCTAAGGACTCTCTGAAGCTGTACAATCATGCACAGCGCTCCTCAGAATGCTGCTGCCTGTTCATTTTAGTGATTGTTGGGAGTCATCCGAACCCCACCAGTGAAAACTTATGACGTGCGACTATGACATGAAGTTTTTTTTAATAGTGTTAGGTCTCCTTTAATGCGTTAGTATGATTTGTAGAAAAAAACTTTTGACTTGTTGTCCAAACTTGTCGAAAGTTTATATCGCACCGGGTATCAGTCCTAAGAACCGCTGGAATAGTCAGTAATAGCCACGTGAAGTGAGCGGCAGTGCACTTTACTCGCCAGCTGTCAATCAAATCCGACTCCCCGCATTAGTCTATAAGGTAAAAGAGTCCAATACAGTGTCTGGCCACGTACTTTTGCCAGTTATTACTGACGATCGCAGCGGGTCTCTGGACTAAGACCTGATGCAATATAAACTTTTGACATGTCTGGACTACATGCCAAAAGTTTTTACAAATGACAATAACGCGTTAGCTTCCCCTAGTGGTGGCTGCAGACATGCAGATATTTAAATATACTGTGTAACGTAGCAACACGTGCAATATCCTGCACTCACTGCTCAGTATGGGACTCGAAGCTCCTTTTCGGATCAGCCAGGGGACCAGGATCGCAGAAGTGCGTGGGCACTCAGAAACCGCCGGCAGTCGCCTCTGAGCCCCCACGCACTTCTGCGGTCCTGGTCCCCTGGCTGATCTGAAAAGGAGCCTAGAGTCCTATACTGAGTCCTATACTGAGTGCAGGTTATTTCAGTGTTTATACGTTACACAGTATATGATAAGGTCTATCCTTCGACCCCGTCCTAGCACCTCCAGAGACTCATTGAGGTTTTTGTGTATCTGCCGCGCTGTTATATGCCATTCCCACCTGTGTGTTGCTATTGGTTGCATAGCTAGTGGTGCCATGCCGTACCTATCTAAGGACAGATATTTAAATATATTAAAGGGTACCTCTCATCAAATAAACTTTTGATATATTTTAGATTAATGAATGTTAAATAACTTTCCAATAGCATGTTAATGAAAAATATGCTTCTTTCTATTGTATTTTTCCCGATCAGTCCCGTCAGCAAGCATTTCTGACTCATGCTGGAGTCCTAAACACTCAGAGCTGCCAGCCTGCTTTGTTCACAGCCAAACAGGCTGTGAACAAAGCAGGCTGGCAGCTCTGAGTGTTCTCCTTTGTGAACAAAGCAGACTGGCAGCTCGTAGTGTTTAGGACTCCAGCATGAGTCTGAAATGCTTGCTGCCTGGACTGGTGGGGAGACCCCTAGTGGTCATTTCTTCAAAGTGGAAAATTAAATAGAAAGAAGCATATTTTTTAATAACATGCAATTGTGAAGTTATTCTGCATACATTAATCTATAATATATCAAAAGTTTTTTTGATGAGAGGTACCCTTTAAGAGTGTTCCAAGATATGAGGCATTCACACTGTATTTCCAATGTACACAGGGAATATTTCCCAATGCATGCCACTATAAAGTTATAAAAGTAAATACATCGGCCAGAGGACAACTTTTTTTTCCTGAAAATTTATATTGAATAATATAGCATATTGTGCTGTTTTACAGGACAAAAAAACATCAATGACTGGATCACTATGGATACATTTGACACTTACACTGGGAGCTTTTCTCTGTGTATAGTGTGTACAGTACTGGGCCCCAGTGTACAAGAAAGATATAGTGGAGCTGGAGAGGGTTCAAAGACGGGCAACCAGGGTAATACGGGGAATGGGAGGACTACAGTACCCAGAAAGATGATCAGAATTAGGGTTATTTAGTTTAGAAAAAAGAAGGCTTAGGGGAGACCTAATAACTATGTATAAATATATCAGAGGACCGTATAGAGATCTCTCCCATGATCTATTTATACCCAGGACTGTATCTATAACAAGGGGGCATCCTCTACGTTTAGAAGAAAGAAGGTTTCTACAC